>NW_020885973.1:0-8218 GCF_003945725.1 Corapipo altera
GCTGTTCCCTGAGCTCCCACCTCCAGTCCCTGGGGCTGTTCCCTGAGATCCCCCCGGGCCGCCTGGAGCCAAGGCAGGATCTGCACATCGCTGGCTGCTCATGGAATCATGGAGAGGTTTGGGCTGGAAGGGACCTTAAAGCTCATCCAGTGCCACCCCTGCCATGGGCAGGGACACTTCCCACAGCTCCCTGTCCAGGCAGGATCTCCCCGGACTTGGCCCCTCGTGCCTGGAAAGGTTTGAGGGCACAGGAGGTGCTGGGCAGGTTCCCACAGGGAAATGAATGTCCTGTTTATTCCTGTTAAAGCCTGTGACTGACTATCAGCTTATTTTGTGACCCTGCATCCCCTGCTCCCCTCCATCCCATGGACTAAGTGGGACCTGAAGCTGTTAAACAGGGATTTAATCTAGGCTGCAGAGTTTATAAGGCATTTTTTATTCTACACAGTGGCTCAGATAACCCAGGATTTGGGAACGAGGCAGGGCTGAAAACCTGGTGGGGGTGAAGGGGGCAGAGAGAAAAATGGACAGTGTGGAGGAAAGGGAAAAGGATGATCCTGGAGCGAGACAATTTACAGTGGCCTGCAGGGACAGGCCAAGGGGGAATGGCTTCCCACTGCCAGAGGGCAGGGTTGGATGGGATATTGGGAAGGAATTCCTGGCTGGGAGGGTGGAGAGGCCCTGGCACAGGTTGCCCAGAGAAGCTGTGGCTGCCCCTGGATCCCTGGAAGTGTCCAAGGCCAGGTTGGACGGGGCTTGGAGCAACCTGGGCTGGTGGAAGGTGTCCCTGCCCATGGCAGGGGTGGGGCTGGATGGGCTTTAAGGTCCCTTCCCACCCAAACCAGTGTGGGATTCCACGATAATGAGTCTGCAGGAGACAAGGTTTGGGAGAAATGCAAAACTAAAAATCCATCATTGAGAGGGATAATGCCAGAATAAGGAAATCTGGGCTGCTGAGGAACAGCTACAGGATGATGATGGAGTCCCCATCCCTGGAGGGATTTCAGAGCCCTGTGGATGTGGCACTTGGGGACATGGGGCAGTGGTGGTCTTGGCAGTGCTGGGGGATGGTTGGACTCCCTGGGCTCAGGGGATTTTCCAACCCAAATGATTCCATGATCCCCTGCCCTGGGAAGGGTGGAGGGACACACACCAGGCCGGGTGCTGTGAACACCCCGGAGGACTCGGAGTGACCAAACCCCACAGCAGGGACAGCCCACCCCAAACCAAATAAACTCTGGAGACTCCAAACCAGGACCCAGCTCGGCTTCAGGTCTGTTTTTTTTTAAACTAATATTTTCTACTTTACAGAGTGTTTGGGGGCAGCAGGGCCCCCAGAGCTGTGCACGGACACACACAGACTATGTACAGAATATACACCGTCCCTAAGGATACTGTACAGAATTCCAGAGGCACTGGGAGGCCCAGGGGGCTCCTGCTGCTCCGTGCCTGGCTCCAGAGGGGGAATGCAGGAGTTCAGCCAGTTCTGAGCCCCCCACACCTCCCCAGCCCCGAGAAGGGGCAGAGCAATGGAAACGGAGCAGCTTCCACTGGGAGCACTGGGAATGCCACGGCTCTGGGCAGGATCCATCCTGCCACCTGCAAAGGTGCCCAGTTCAACCACAGCAGGCTTCTGGCAGGGCAAGGCTGCCAGATCCCTCCTAATCCCTTTTTTTAGGCAAAAATTTCAGCCCTGGCCAGACACCTGGACAGGGAAATGCAGACATGGAGCAGCAAAGGCCTTGGGCTCACAGAGGATCCATTCCCAGGGCAGGAAGGGGATTCCAGGCGGGGGAGCTGCCTCTGAAGGCAGGAACAGAGGAGCAGGGCCCAATCCTGTGCATTCCCTCTTGGTATGGGCTGTAGAAATCAGATTTTCCAACACGTTTTCTCGGGAAGCAGGCTGAGCTCAGCCCTCCCAGTGCCCTGGGCACAGCCCCAGTCACAGACCTGACTCTCCAAGCAGAGTGAATGGCATTTGGAGCCAGCTCCTCCCAGCAGCCACCCCAGGCACTCTGGAGAGCTCTGATCCTTGGGGATGCACCAGCCCCTCCTTCTCTAGCTCTGCCCTGGAGAGAATCCAGCAGCTTTCCATGTCCAGAATTCCTCTTCCCGCTCCATCTGCAGCTGGAGCTCGCACTGGGCTGAGTCAGGGCTGCTCAGGGCAGGGGCAGCTTCTTCACCTCATCCGCATCATCAGGAGCTGTCCTGAGCCCAACCAGGGCTGCTCCTGCTCCTTCCAGGCAGGATGAGGCCGTGGGAATGCGCTGGACAAGGATGGTGTGTCTGAGCGGGCACCGCACGCCGGGCACAGCCTGGCACGTGCTCCTGGAGGCCTGGTGGCACTTCCTGCCCTGCTGGCAGCCACACGGGGGACAATTCCTGGTGGACAGCCCCAGCCCAGCCCCTCGGAGCGGGATCAGACAGGGAGCAGTGCACAGGCTCCCCAGGGCAGCCACGGCTCCGACCCACGCTCCGAGTCCCCCCCAGGGGAGATCCGGGAAGGAACTTCCTCTCCAAACACAACTGCAGCTGCCCAGAGCCGGGTGGGAGCGGGGTGGGAGCGGGGTGGGAGGGTCCCTGGCTCTCCAGGAGCCCCCCCCGTGCTCAGGGGTGGTGCAGCACGGCCTGCAGGTCCTCGGGCAGGGAGCCGATGATGGTGTCGATGTAGAGCCCCACGCGCTGCAGCGTCTCCTCCCTCACCGGCACGTGCTGGCACCGGGCCCGCACCTGCAGGGACAGACACGGGGGCAAAACCCCTTCAGGGCTTCCCCTTCCCCCTCTGCCTTTGGCTCTGGCATGTGGTCGCTCTAGTCTGGGATATGAGACAACAAGGAAACACCCCCTGGGCCTCAGGGAGGCGAAGAACCCAAACCCTCAGAACTCTGAGCATTTTACACAAGGTTTCCCGATCGTCCCATTTCCCAGTTCTCCAGGGAGTGAGAACAAAGCTTTCCAAGGCACAGGTGTGATCCATGTCCCTGGTCTGCCCCTGCCACGGACAGGGAGAGCAGTGAGTGCAGGGAGAGGGCAGAACTCACCAGCTTCTCCCGGAGTTTGAGCACCAGGTCCACGATCTCCACCTCAGACTTGTCCTTCATCCAGGCCACGATGTCCTACAGAGAGAGAGGGGCCTTCCTCAGGGACACTGCCCAGAGGATACCCCTAAGCAAAGCCTGAAACAAAGGTGAGGACAGGTTTCTCATCCTCATTCCCAAACGAGGGAGACAGAGCTCTTCCCACTGTCCTGGCCACAACAGCACCAGGCTCTTCCCTGCAGGAGCAGTGCTCAGGATTTCAATCCACTTCCAGCCAGGAGCAGCTCTGGCATTGCCCACACCATGGACAGGGACCTGCACTGCTGCCAGGGATGGAAGCAGCTGGAGATGCACCTGGAGGGATTCCAGGGCTCCTGGGGGACTCCACCAGCTGCTCAGCTCAAGGAATTTTCCCAGCAGGCACTGCCCAAAATCCTCCCTATTTTCATCAGGCATTAAGGAAGCCACAACAGATGATCATGGAATAATTTGGGTGGGAAAAGGGACCTGAAAGCTCATCCAGTGCCACCCCCTGCCGTGGGCAGGGACACCTTCCACTAGCCCAGGTTGCTCCAAGCCCCGTCCAACCTGGCCTTGGACACTTCCAGGGATCCAGGGGCAGCCACAGCTTCTCTGGGCAACCTGGGCCAGGGCCTCCCCACCCTCCCAGCAGGAATTCCTTCCCAATATCCCATCTCTCCCTGCCCTCTGGCACTGGGAAGCCATTCCCTGTGTCCTGTCCCTCCATCCCTTGTCCCCAGTCCCTCTCCAGCTCTCCTGGAGCCCCTTTAGGCCCTGCAAGGGGCCCTCAGCTCTCCCTGGAGCCTTCTCTTCTCCAAGTAAAGAATTTCTTCCTACTATCTGGGCCAAATAAACTAAAAGCCCTTGGTGCTTCCAGCCTGGCTTGGGAAGAGCCTGAGGAATGGCAAAGAGCTGGCAGGAGCAGTGGGAGCAGGATGTGGGAGCTGAGCTGTCCCAGGTTATCCCTGTGCCCTGAGGGACACGAGGCAGGGCACAGATCCCATCGGAGCAGGACCAGGGAATGCCCGAGGCAGCAGTGCCCTCACTCCTGGTCCCAGGGGTCCCCTGGCACTGCCCCAACCCCTGTGGCTGGCACATACCGCCTCACAGATGGCCTCCAGGTGAAGGGCCTCCAGCTTGTGGGTCATCTCCCGGTGCCGCTGCCGGAACCAGCCGTCGAAGTTCGGGGACTTGAAGAAACGCCTGCAGGGAGAGAGGCCCGGGAATCATGGAATCATGGAGCACCCTGAGCTGGAAGGGACCCCAGGATCAGCCAGTCCAACTGCTGGGCCTGCACAGGACACCCCAACATCCCACCATGTGCCCCAGAGCTCCACGAGGTGAGGCTGGGAAGGGGACAGGGGGATCCAGAGCTGGCTCCGGGAATGCCGGGCCCAGCACAGGCTGAGCAGAGAGGGACTCCCCGGCCCTGGAAGTGTCCCAGGCCAGGCTGGACAGGGCGTGGAGCAACCTGGGCCAGTGGAAGGTGTCCCTGCCCATGGTAGGGGGTGGCACTGGATGGGCTTTAAGGTCCCTTCCCACCCAAACCATTCCAGGACTCTGGAACTCCATGATTACTGTTTCTGACCACTTTCTTGGATTTTTTCCCTTCTCCTTCTCCTTCCCACTGAGTATCCAACTTCTGAATTCTTTCCACTCACATTGTACTGTCCTTTCCATTGCATTTATATTTAATCAGCCTTACTGTGACTGTGGACAAACTCTCCTGCAGGGGCTCTGCTCATTAAGACCCACAAACCACCGGGTTCACTCTGCCCTGATGTTGCTCTTCCCAACCATTCTGAGTTAATCAATTCATAGGATAAGTTCTGCAGGTGACCAGTCCCAAAGCTCCCTCTTTGCTCCCAGTCCTAATTCAGGGTTTGATGTTCATTATAACTAATAACTGTTGATGGGATAAGAGAATTAATGACCCAAACCCTACCTGTAGAGGCCTAACCAGTCCCCCTTGAGCACACAGGTGAGCTGAGGCCCAGCGTGTTCCAGGGTCTTCATGAAATCCTCCTGACAGAAAGGACGGATCTGGGGAGGGTTCTGCACACACAAAGTCCAGGTTAGAGAACTCCAAAAGAAACCAGGAAAGTGAGGCCTGTATTTACACTGGAAAAGGTGCACAAAGCACAAGCTCAGGATAGAACTGCAGGAACACCTTAAGGTTAACCCTCCAATGAAATTCCCAAAGCTCAGCTCATGGCAAAACAGGAAACATCTGTCCCAAGGTTTGTTTCAACTTCTTTATTGTAGTTTTAAAGGAGTAACAAACCCTCTTCCTTTAAGGAGGAACGTTACATGGAGTATCAGAGTGTGTGACCAGCACGTGGGGCAACAATTCCCAACCCTGCAGCCACAGGGAAGAAGGAGCAACTGGAAAACCCAACCTACCTTCCAGGGAGTGATGGCTCTCTGCAGAGGCATCAGGCTGGCAATATAGTGCTCCTGAGAAGAAATAACCCCCCAAAATTAAAACAGTGATAAAGAAGTTACAACAACTGAGGAGCCTCTTGTGAGATCACAGAGTTTGAGGGTTTTCTCCAGAGCATCCCAGGCCCAACAACAGCCTCATACTTTGGGTTTTTCCTCCATTTTTTCCTTCACAGTCACATTTTATGTGAGTCCAAGTGTCCCAGCTGGTTTCCCACCAGGATCCAGGTCACAAAATGCAGGAACCCCAAGTGTGCCATGAGAGAACAGGTGAGGTGGGAAGAGGTTGGCAGGAGGGACTGGAATCCCTGGCACTAAACCCCCTGGAGGGGGCTCGGAGCATCCTGGGCTAGAGGAAGGTGTCCCTGCCCATGGCAGGGGCTGGGATGAGTTTAAGGGTCCCTTCCCACCCAAACCATTCCAGGATTCCACGCTCCTGAGCCTGTTACAGATGCTGTTACAGGGAAGAGCAAACCCCTCACCCTGCTGTGCCCTCCCCTCTCCCCCAGGGACTCCCTAGCACTCACCAGGGGGATGATGAAGCTCTGGGTGAGCTCCAGGAGGTGACGCCTCAGCAGGGCACTCTGCACCTCGGAGGGACGTTTCCTCTGGATCCCCTGGAAGCACAACCCCCCCCCAGGTCACTGGGGTGTCACCCACGGACACAGAACAGCCACACACAGGGCTGGGACTGGGCTGGGACTGGGCTGGGACTGGGCTGCCAAACACAGCCTCCAATCCCCACTTAAACATCCTGAAACTGCAAATGGCACTACACAAAACCTGGGTTTGGGCTGCATTGTGGTATTAATTCTTCTCACTCAGGGCATCGTTAGAACCAGAGTTTAATCCTTAATATCATGTGAAAAATCCTAAATCTGACATGAGAGATATGTCCAAATACACCCAACTAAATCACTGTAAAGCCTGTTCCTTTTGGAGGGTTCTGTCTGTTTAAACCAAGCTGGTGGCACAGATTTCCCACCCAGGATGCAGGAGAGAGTGGGAAGTGCTTACCTTTAGCAATCTTTTTATCAGGGATTTGTCTTTGTGAAGGAATGTTTTATAAGAAGTGTAGATTCCTAGATTGGAAAAAAAACATAAAATCAGGAAAAAAACCAGAAATGAGAAACGAATTTTTGCCTGTTTCTCTGGAGGAGACACTGCCACACTGTGCAGGGAGGACAGGACTGAGATCCCCAGTACAGACCCTGGGAGCTGGGTGTGCAGTTACAAAAATCATTAAATCATTTAAATCATTAAATCACAAAAATCATGGAATTGCTAAGGCAGCCAGTACTCCCAGCAGGATTAAAGGGCTCTGAACTGCCTCCAGCACCTTCTTACACTGAGTTTATGGTGAGAGAACTTCCTGGAAGCAGCTTTTGGCAGGGGCTGGGAGGGACCCTCAGCTGTGACAGCTGAGCAAGTTCCCCTCACTGCCATCACACCTAAACAGCAGGTGTGGTACACAAAATAAACCCATGGAAACACTGGGATAATGTGCTACAATAACTCAGATTGGGTTTTTCCACCCCAGAACAAAGGTGTGCAGTTTTCCTGGATCTGACATGGATGTCCCAGGGCAGCAGATCAGGTGTGAGGAGGTGGCAACACCAACACACCCACTTGTTGGGAAGCAAAGAAGGATGGACACAACATTCTCATTCCTGCAAAATCCCCCCCATGGAAGGGTAAACAAGATTGGATTGTGGTTGAGAAGAGGACTGACCTGGTTTTGTGTCCAGGGTTTTGAGCTTGGCCAGTTTCTTCACCTTCACCTGCTTGGGCAGGTCGCCTGTGACAGACAGGGGTGACAGTTCAGGCTCTGCCTCTGCCCCTGGGAGACACTTTGCCCTTGAGAACACCCAGCCCTACACTTGTCCATCCTAACTCACACCCTCCCTCCCCTCTACCCTCACAGAAGCCTCATCTCACTGTCCTGCTGCCATTGTGGAACAAGGATGTGTTAAGGAGGCACTGCACAAAACCAGCTCCTCAGCCTCGAGGTTTCTTGCTTTCACAGTTAATAATTCAGCCTCTCCCTCAACCTTTTTCTTGTTCTCAAGGCAGTTTTCTCTTTCCTGCCCAGGAAGGGCTTCTCCCTTTCTGAGAAGGAAAACACAGCAAATCATCCTCACCAGAACCTGTCTCCCCCCCTGCACCACCCTGCACGTGGCCTGAGCCCCTGTCCACACCTCCCCCTGGCTTCCCAGCTCTCCCAGGAACCAAGATGAGTAAAATCACAGCCCCTGCAGCTCCCTGCCAGCCCCCTGCACAGCCCACCAGCCCCACAGGAACTCGGTGCCACCCTCACCTGACATCCTGAGCTCCCCCACCCGCAGGATGTGGGGCCAGTGCTGGAGGGTTTTGATAAAGAAAGGGTTTGTGACGCCCACGACGATGTTCGGCCTGGAGAGGGGGGAGAAAGCAGGACAGTGGAAACATGGGGGGGGTCTCCTCACCCAGAGGGGCAGGAGGGGCCCGGGGGTACTCACGGGGCCTGAGTGCGGGTGGTGTACTCCTTGAACTCGCTGTCGTGGATGGTGAAGTAGGGCCGGAAATCGCAGCAGTACCGGAGCGGGGCCAGGACACTGCAACACAGGGAACTGCAGCCTGGGGCTGGGGCAGGGCTTTGTGCTGCCACAGCAACACAATCCCGGAATCCCCGAGGCTGGAAAAGCCCTCCCAGCCCATGGATCCACCCTGGGCCCCAT
>NW_020885974.1:0-8198 GCF_003945725.1 Corapipo altera
CCATCTTCATCCCATCCCACACCATCCTGTCCTGTCACTGTCCTCTCCCACCACCATCCCAGCCCACCACCACCCTGTCCTGCCACCATCCTGTCCCATCACTGTCCCACCCCATCACAACCCCCTTCAACCACCATCACATCCCACCACCACACCACTCTGCCACCACTGTCCCTTTCTGCCACCACCCCTCCCTGTCCCTGTCCCACCCCCACCCACTCTCCAGCCAGGGAAGGGGGCACAGGGATCACCACCAGGCCACCTCTGGTCACATCTGCTTGGGACCCCTGCCCTGTCCCCTGCGTGTCCTCCCCATGACACCACCTGTCATTTGAGGGGGAGGAATTGCATATTCCATGTGCCCCCCCCAGTCCTGAGCCATGTCCCTGTTTATGTCCCTGCAGGACAGGGGGGGCTGGCACTGCCCCCCGAGCCAGCGGTGCCTCCAAGCTGCCATAGGAGCCTGGGGGGTCCCTGTCCCTGCCCCCCACCTCATCCCCCTTTGGATTTTAATTGTGTTTCTAAACGTTTTCTACGTGGTGAGGATGAAGAAGGGCCAGTGGGGGCCGGGCTGGCAGTGGGGGGGGACATGGGGACCCCCCCAGGTGCCAGGCTGGGCAGGGAGCTGCTGCCTGCGCCTGCCTGCACGTCCTGCCTGCTCCTTAGAGGCATTAATATATTAAACACACAAAATCCCCCCCAGCCTCTGCCTCCTGCCTCCGTTTCGGCCCCCACACCAGCACCAGTGGTGGGGTTCCTCCTAGAAACCGTTTATTGGGGTGGAGGCACTCGGGGTGGGGGGGTCCATCAGAGCAGCTCCCTGGTGGGGGGGGAGGGCAGGTCCCAGCGCTGGGGGCTGCACCCCCAGCCCCCCCCCGTGCAGCGGGACCCCGCGGGGCAGCAGTGGCGGCCGTCGGAGCAGCAGGAGCCCTGCGGAGACAAACGGGGTGAGGAGGGGAGGGGGGTGACGCCACCCAGACCCCCACCCGGGTGTCCCCCCACTAACCTGGGCAAAGGGGCAGCACCCCCAGGAGCCCCCCCGGGCCCGGCAGCACCGCTGCCCACCGCGGCAGGAGCTGGTGGCACCGCAGGGCACGGGGGCACCTGGGTGGGCACCAGCGGCTCGCAGCAGGGCGGGGGGCACGGGGGGTGCCCAGCGCAGGGGGGAGGGTGCCCCACGGGGCTCTGCAGGCGCTGGAAGCAGCGGGGTGGGTGCCAGCAGCTTCTCGCAGCTCTCGGTGGCCACGTTGCAGGTGTAGCCCCGGGGGCAGCAGTGCTTGTGGTCCCCACAGCAGACGGCCTGGGGGGGACACAGGACAGGCTGGGAGCAGTGGGGGACACAGGTGCCTGGGGGATCCAGGTGTCTGGGTACCCAGGCAGTTGGGCATCTGGGTGCCATCCTCACCCCCCACTCCGTGTGTCCCATTGTACCAGCAGAGCCCCAGGGATTGTGCCAAACCCTGTCCTCAAGGTGCCTGCAGGAGGGTGCAGTGACAAACGTGGCAGTGACAAAGTGTGGGAGTCACTGCTCCCCCCAGCCCTGCTTGGCCCCAAAGTCATGCTCTGTCTGAACCCCCCCATTCCATCCCCAGCACCTCGTGCCCTGGGACCCCCACCCCACCTCTGGGACCCCCACACTCCAGGGATGCCCCCCGGACCTGCTCGAGGGGGCAGCACCCCCAGGTGCCCAGGCTGAGCCGGCAGCATGTGCTCCCATCGGGGCAGCTCGTCTCCTCGTCACACTTGACGTTCCCTGATGTCTCCTGTCCCCCCCGGGGCAGCGCCGGGGTCTTCCTCACCCAGGGCAGGCGGGTGCCCCCCCCCTGCAGGCAGCTGCCCCCCTCGGGGTCGCAGGTGTAGCCCTGAGGGCAGCAGTGCACATGGTCGGGGCAGCAGACGGCCTGGGGGGCAAAAAGGGGGAGCTGAGCACAGGGGAGCCCCCCCAGGCACCCCCAGCTTCATGCTGGGGACCCCCTGGGACAAATGTGCCCCCTCCTGTCTTTTCCTGCCATCCCCAGTCCCCCCTGACCCAGCCTGGTTTCATCCTCACTTTGAGAGGGGGGCAGATATGGGGACCCCCTTGTGATGCTTGTCCCTCTCCATGGGACACATGGAGGTCCCTGAGCACCCTTGTGTCCCTGAGCATCCTGGTGGCTCTGTGTCCCTGGATCCTCTCCTGCCACTGGAGACCCAAACTGGTCCCAGTTAGCACAGAGGGTCTGACTGGGGAAGGCCAGCAAAGGGGCCTGCTTTCACCTCCTTCCTGTGGGATGTTGGAGGGTGGGAGACTCCTATCACTCCTGGGGGACAGTGGACATCTGTCCTCACCCCACCCAGGGGAAAGGGGACATCTGCCCTCATCCTTCAAGGACCAAAGGGACATCTGGCCTTGTCCCTCTCAGCGGGGACAGGAAACATTGGCCTTTGTCCCACCAGGGCACAGGGGAGCCCCACTCCACCCCACAGGGTAGAGGTGGATCTGTGGGGGGGACAGGAAGTGGTCATGTCCTGCTGAATGTCCCCACATCCCCCATCCAGGTGTTCCAGCCCCTCGGGGTCCCGCAAGCCATGTCCCCCCCATCCAAGGTCACCCCTGGGATCTCTGCACAGCCCAGGTTCTCCCACCCCCCTGGGCACACCACCCCAGCCCCCCACTCCACTGGGGACCCCAATGTGTCCTTGTCCCCACATGGGGGGGTGGGAAGAGCCCCCCGGACCTGCTCGAGGGGGCAGCACCCCCAGGTGCCCAGGCTGAGCCGGCAGCACGTGCTCCCGTCGGGGCAGCTCGTCTCCTCGTCACACTTGACGTTCCCCGATGTCACCTGTGCCCCCCGGGGCAGCGTTGGGGTCTTCCTCACCCAGGGCAAGCGGGTGCCCCCCCCCTGCAGGCAGCTGCCCCCCTCGGGGTCGCAGGTGTAGCCCTGGGGGCAGCAGTGCACATGGTCGGGGCAGCAGACAGCCTGGGGAGCAAAAAGGAGGGAGGCTGAGCACAGGGGAGCCCCCCATGGACCCCCAGGGGACAAATGTGCCCCCTCCTGTCTGTTCCTGCTGTCCCCAGTCCCCTCCTGACCCAGCTATGGGGGCCCCTGTCATCACTCCTGAGCCCCCTCCCCCTCAGCGGGACACGGGAAGGTCCCAGAGCATCCCAAGGGTTCATGTCCCTTCGTCACCTCCTGCCCCTGGAGCCCCAAACTGACCCCAGTTAGCACAGGGGGTCTGACTGGGGGGTGTCAAAGGGACCCAGTGTCACCACCACCCCCTTGGGACACTGGTGGGGGGAGCCCTCTGTGTCCTTCCAGGGGACAGGGGACATCTGCCCTCATCCCACCCAGGGGACAGGGGACATCTGCTTCACCCAGGGGGTGCAGGGGACCCCCACCTTGTCCCTCCAGGGGGAACAGGGGACATCTAACCTTGTCCTGGGGGGTGTAGAAGGGATACCCACCCTTGTCCCTTCCAGGGGAACAGGGGACATCTCTCCTCATCGTACCCAGGGGACAGGGGACATCTGCCTGTCCCAGGGGGCAAAAGGGACCCTCACCTTGTCCCTCCAGGGGAACAGGGGACACCTAACCTTGTCCTAGGGGGTGTAGAAGGGATACCCACCCTTGTCCCTTCCAGGGGGACAGGGGATATCTGCCCTCATCCCACCCAGGGGACAGTGGACCCCCACCCCTGTCCTTCCAAGGGGAACAGGGGACAGCTCTCCTCATCCTACCCAGGGGACAGGGGACATCTGCCTGCCCCGGGGGGCACAGGAGAACCCCACCCTCTGTACCTGCTCGAGGGGACAGCACCCCCAGGCCCCTGAGCTGAGCCTGCAGCACGTGTTCCCGTCGGGGCAGCTCGTCTCCTCGTCACACTTGACCTCACCAGCTGGGGACACGGGGACACTCAGAGCTGGTGTCCCTTCCCCAGGACAGCACAGGGTGCCCTCGGGAGGGGGGTGTCTCACCTGTGGGCAGAGCTGCCAGGGGCACGGAGCCCCCCGAGGAGGTGCAGGTGGAGCGGGTCAGGTCACAGGTGGTGCCCTGGGGACAGCAGTGCTGCCTGTCACTGCAGCACACGGCCTGGGGGGAGAGAAACAGGGGTGACAGGGACACTGGGAACAGGGGGGCTGCATGCCATGGGGGGCAATATGGGGGATGCCCAATATGGGGGATGCCCAATATGGGGGATGTGGCATGAGGTGCCTGGAGTGGGGTGCCCAATACATGTGCCCAGTCTGGGGTGCTCAGTACAGGGTGGCTGGTGTGGGGTGCTCAGTACAGGGTGCCAGGTATGGGGGACACGGTATGGGGTGCTCAGAATAGGGTGCCCAACATGAGGTGCTCAGTATGGGCTGACAGCACAGGGTGCCCAGTGTGGGCAGCTGGCATGGGGGGGCCAGTATAGGGCGCTGGGCACGGGGTGCTCAGAGTGGGGTGCCTGGAATTTAGGGTATCTGGCTTGGGATACTTGTCTGGAAAGGGATGGGGTGACTGGTGGATGTCGGGTGCCTGGTTTGGCGTGCCAGGCACAGGTTGCCTGGTGAGGGGTCCTTATTTTGGGGTGCCTGGTTTGGGGTGTTTGTTACAGGCTGCCCAGTGTGGGGTGCCCAGCACAGGGTGCTTGGTTTGGGGCACCCAGCGAGGGGTGGCTGTTTGCCTATGTGATGGGTTCTTCATTTGGGGTGCCTGGGATGGGGTGTTTGGCTGCCCAGCGTGGGGTGCCCAGCCCAGACTGCCTGGTTTGGGGTGCCCAGTTGAGTGTGCCCAGAATTGGGGTGCCTGGCACGGGGTGCTTGTTTCACAGTGCTTGGTTTGGGGTACCCGGTACAGGAGGTTTGGCACAGGCTGCCCGTTGTGGGGTACTGCCCAGGGTGGTGCCAGCACTCACGTTCTGCAGGGGACAGCAGCCATACTCGGATGGGGACAGCTGGCAGCAGGTCGCTCCATCAGGACACGCCGAGCGGCCGCCGGGACACAGCACCTGGCGCAGCTCCACTGCAGGGGGGGCACACTGTGTCACCACCATGTCACCAAACCCCTTCCCTACCCCTGTGTACCCTCCATGGGAACAGCGAGGGCACCCAGAGAGGGGGACACCCCTTACCTGGGGCGGGGGGTTGGCGCTTCCAGGCGGGGAAGGTCGTGCTCAGGGGGACGTCCCTGTCACCGCTGGGGGACAGGCAGCGCCCGTGGGCCAGGTCACAGGTGGTGGCATGGGGACAGCAGTGCACCTTGTCGGCACAGCACGAGGCCTGCGGGCACCAGGGACACTCGTCACGGCGATGGCCTCGCCGTGTCCTCCCCCAAAGCACCCCCACGTCCCCCTCCAGCCGTACCTGGGGCATGGGGCAGCACCCCCAGGCGCCGCTGGCCGTCACACAGCACGTGGCGTCATCGGGACACTCGGATGTTCCGTCGGGACAGGGCACAGCACGGGGGGCTGCAGGGACATGGTGAGGAACCCCATGTCCCTCCTGTCCCCTCCTGTGGCCCCCATCCCCTCGTGGTCCCCCCATACCTGGGTCTGGGATGCAGGACTCCCCGTCAGCGCTGCAGTGGGACCCTTGGGGACAGCAGTGCTGGCCCCCAGCACAGGGGACACTCTGGGGGAACACGAGGGGGTCAGAGAATCCCCAAAAATGTCAGGAAGAGGGGAAAGTAGGCACTGGTGGGGGGAGTCTCACCTCGGGCAGGGAGCAGCTGGTGCTGGCAGGGCAGGATGAGCCATCCTGGCATCCCACTGCACTGCGGGCAGGCAGGGCCTGGGGAGGGGGCACGGGGGGGTTATCCCCTGCTGGGGACCCCCCTGTGCCCCCCCCAAACCCTGCACACTCACCGGGGTGACGGGGCATGGCCCCCCCTCAGGACATGGCAGCTGGGCCCCCGCTCCGGCCAGGGCCACCCACAGCAGCACGAGGGTCCTCATGGCTCCGGGGGCACCTGTGGGACCCCCCCACGCCCTCACGGACTCAGTTTCCCCTCTCACCGAGCAGGGGAGGGGGGGCGGCTCTGCCCCCCCAAACTCTCGTTTCTTCTTTCAGCCACGTGCAAGGAAAGCCCCAGCCCCGCCACCTCACCCAGAGCCCCCCACCCCGGGGGACACCTCGGGGTACCGGGGGGGCACCTCGGGGTGCTGGGGGGCCCCCACAGCCAGCAGGGGGGTCACTGCGGTGTCTGGCACCCCAACCGCGGCGGCAGCACCCCGATAACATCTCCCTGTGGTGCAGGATGGGCCCCCCCGCTGCCCCACCCCCCTTCCCACTTCCACAATCACTTTCACTTCCCTTTCCCCGTGCGGTCACACCCCTTCCCTCCCCCAAGGTGTGTCACGGGGGGGTGCCTGAGCCCCACGGTGGGGGGGTGATGCCTCCCACCCGGGGGGGCCCCTGGGTGTCACTGCATGACCCTCCCCCCACCGCTGGACCCCCCCAGGGCAGGGTTGGGCTGTCCCCACCCCCCCCGCTGCACCGGACCAGTGCTCCCAGTGCCCCCTCATGACTCCCAGTGCCCCCCCATGACTCCCAGTGCCCCCCCATGACTCCCAGTATCCCCCAGTATCCCCAGAGCACCCCGTGACTCCCAGTGCCCCAAGGGACTCCCAGTGCTCCCAGTACCTCCCAGCGCTCCCCCGGGACTCCCAGCGCTCCCCTCCCCCGCATCACTCCCGGGGAATCCCAGTCTCCCGTGACTTCCAGCGACTCCCAACGTTCCCAGCACCGCCAGTACCTCCCAGAGGCCCCCGTGACTCTTAGGAACCTCCCAGTATCCCCAGAACCTCCCAGGGATCCCGGCACCTCCCAGTGGCTCCCGTGACTCCCAGTTCCTCGCAGTACCTTTCAGTGCCTCCCGACTGACCCCGTGACTCCCAGTGCCGCTGGGTGCTCCCAGTTCCTCCCAGTGCCCCCCGAGACTCCCAGTGCCTCCCAGCTGCCCCCCTGACGCCCAGTGCCTCTCGGTGATCCCAGTTCCTCCCAGTACATCCCAGCGATCCCAGCTCCTTCCAGTTCTCCCAGCACCTCCCAGTGCCCCCGCGACCCCCAGCGCCGCCCCAGTACCTCCCAGTTCCTCCCAGTTCTCCCAGTGCCTCTCAGTGTTCCCCGAGACCTTCAGTTCCTCCCAGTGCCCCCCAGTACCTCCCAGCGCTCCCAGTCCCCCCGCCCGTACCCGCTCCCGGTCCCAGCCGCAAGCCCCACCCACCGCTGGCATCAAGCCCCGCCCCTCGCCCCTCATTGGCCACCTTACCCGTCCGCCCCGCTTCCATTGGCCAACTCGAGTGAGGGGGCGGGGCAAAGCGGCCTCCTCACGCTGACCCTCGCCCCTGTCACGTGACGCCGCGATCACGTGACCGCAGCCCCCCTTACTCCAGCCCGGTCATTGCGTGCGATGAGTTGGGGCGGCCCCGGCCCGGGGGGTGGGGGCTGGACCGCCGAGACCGACCCCGTGCGGGGCACAGACCCCTCTGTGCGAGCACACAGGCCCCTCTGCCCGCGGTGCCGAGCCCCCCGAGCCCAGACTCCCCTCCTGGAGCACAAACCCCTCTGCCCGTTGTGCTGAGCCCCCCGAACCGGCCCCCCTGTCTGGGGCAGGGACCCCTCTGTGAGGGGGCACAGACTCCTCTGCCCGCGGCCCTGAGCCCCCTGAGCCCGGCCCCCCCTGCCCGGGGTCGGGAACCCCTGTCTGGGGCACAGCCCCCACCCTGCTCGGGACACAGACCCCTCTGCCCAGGGCCCCTCTGCCTGGATGCAGAGCCCCCACCTGGGGCATAGACCCTTCTCTGCCCAGGGCACAGACCCCCCTGTCCAGGGCAAGGACCCCCAGCCCAGGGCACGGGGTCTCACCCCTGCTGAGCCCTGAAGATACCTCCGGGGCTCACTCCTGGGGCTGGCAGCACTCCCACGCCCCCCCCCAAATCCTTCCTAACTCCCTCAAACTTCCCTCAGCCCCCACAACTCCCCCAAATCCTCCACAACCTCCTCCAGCCATTCCACTCCCCCCAAAGCCCCTCTAAGCCCCCCCTCAACACACCTTCCCAAACTCTCCCTCCCTCTCCAACCCTCAAATCCCCAGAAAAACCCCCCTCCAACCACCCAATCCCCCCTCCACACTCCCTTCCAAGCCCTCCCAAACCCTCCCTAAACTCCCAATGTCCCCCTTCAAATGCACCTGCAACCCCCCTAAAAACCTTCCCCAAACCACCTCCAACCTTCT
>NW_020885975.1:0-8194 GCF_003945725.1 Corapipo altera
CACATGCCATCCTATTGCTGCTCCTACACTACAGGGTAAGGTACTTCCTTTATTCATTTCAAACTATTGCCATGATGACAAAAACATGTAAACACACCCTGTCTATCTGGCCATTTAGTTTCTACATAAGACTCCTAGAAATGAAGAGACAGGACCTTGGTGAAAATAGGTGTAGAAAGGTGAACAAGACTGCTGTCAGACACACAACTGTGCTTTCTATGTATCCCTTGCTTTAACACCAGAACAACCTGAAAGAACATAAAGATGTCAAAGAGCTAATAGGAAGGCCAAGTAACAAGGAGAACTGAGAGAAATATAAACCAAGCAACAGTCAATTCCTCTCTGGATCTTCTCATACAAAAACCCCTTTCAATTTGACACAACTTAGTGTCAGAAGTGGGGTAAGTTTAGCGGGGGGCTATCACAAAGTATGAAGAGATTAATGACTAATACAAAAAAATCTCTGACTAGTACAACCCTCACACCAAGCATGAAGCATGGAAAAGATAACCAGACTAAAAAGAAACAAGCCTAAAGATAATTGCAGATGGGGAATGCTAAATAATTACAATATCTTATACTTCTTGTAACACCACAACAAGGAACAAGAGCAGATAAGCAGAGCATAAAAAGTGCATATGCCCCCCGTTCAGTTCAAACGAAGTTGAGAGGAACATTTAGCTTTCCTTTTACATTGCTTTGATCATTTTTTGAAGGACAGACAGTCAAGAGATAAGGTTTCTGGGAAAACCAGTTGACTGAAGATTGAAAAAAAGCTGTTACTTTAATGATGCTGGTGTGTTACTGTACTCTGCTTGTATAGACCTCTCTTCAAACCAGAAAGGTTCTTTGTAAGGAGCTTGGCAAAGCATGGACTAAGCCAAAGAGTATTTTTAGAGCAGAAAAGCTGCTGGTAGAATTCAGACAAACAAAATAACAGGAGCAACAAGTTTCAAACAAGCTGGAAGTACATATAACTTACAGCGTGGTCACCGAGAATCAAAACAGCTCCCTGAGTCTCTGGTACAGCAGCTACAACAGCATATTTGAAAATGCTACTAATTGCTCTGAATTCTTCATCCTGAGAAACCTCATGCAACACTGTAAGCATTAACAGAGAGGAAACCTTTCATGGACAAGACTCTACTAGGTGGGTATTGCCTCCTCTACAAACAACACACACCCCCATCCTGACAAATATCTACCTAGATAAAAGCTGCATTATAACCTTAAGATATTTGTGAAGCTTTTTTGCAAGCATCAGAAAGCCTGACAACCATAATTACTTTCCATTAGAAAATCTGGAAGTGTCTTTTACAATCTCTTGATACAAGTTTCTAAATTTGGTTAGATCTAAAGAGCTAATTTTAAATATAAGATATGAGCTTGAATTATTTCATAAGCATATATATTTCAGTGGGGACAAAGAAAGTAAGTTAAAAGTACTACGACAGACTACTATCAGTTAATACCTATTAAAGAGCCAGAGAACGCTCCTCACCGAGGCTACCAATTGGAATAATTGCTTTGGTGAGCAAAATGGAAGCAATTCTTCCTTCCCCCCAGTCTTAAACAATACACAGGTTTTAGAAGGTAATCTCTTTGGTCCAACCTTTTCATCCAGGTGAAGAGACTCTAGCAGTTTTAAGCCATTGCAAAAGTTTGTGAGTTACACAGAGCCACACGGGTCGTTCCTTCATAAGGCAATTGCAGATTCAAGTTCACTCTTACCATTTCTGAAAGATCAGTTCCTTTCGAGCAACAACTATCCAGGAGACACAGCAGGAGCCATGTGAATCTGAGACAGAAAAAGTGATATATGTTCCTTATGTATCCTTTTCCTACAGTGTTCTGAAAGCTCGTACTTCAGCTGTAGTCAGTAGGCTTGCATTCTTCATCCCTGCTACAATGCATTTCCTAGAGTCTCAACAGCTGACTTTTCTCGCACCAACCCACCATATGTGTGCCCAGATTCAGAGACAGTGGAAGTCAATGGCTTCATAAGAATTGTAAATGAAATTAAATTTCCTTTAAAATTTCAAGAACCACATATACTGAAAGATTTGTTTCACTACAAGTCTACTTTCCAGTTGAACTTGCACACTATTAAATCACCTGGAAATAAAACGGCATCAGCATTACCACCTACTACTGCTTTACGAGAAATTCTTGGGGAGAGATGGCAACTCACATGAACAGGACTAAGCTTTCATTGCAGAAGCTCTGTTCTACTCTTAACCATCACAAGTCCAGGAAGTTTGACTGCAAACACCTTTAATATGAATACAAAATTTACATAGGATATACATTCTGGGGAACATAACAGAGCTATTACAAGAGATTCTGACAGAACAAAAACAAAAAGAAGGCTCTGTCAGGCCAAGAATTTAATGAGGAATGATTAAAAAGTTTGATTTACAGTTACATTACAATTGTGTTAAGCACTGAAAACTTTAAGAATGTCAGCTGAAAGGCGTTTGAACATACAGTACATAAATCATACAATCCACACCATTGTAAATAACATATTTGAAGTATTTCATTTTACTTAACATAACAGAAAGCAACATAACATGTGCAAATGAGGACTCAATATATTGAATTTAAAATGTCTATGATAAAATTGACATATAATTTTACATTTAAGGACTACACAAATTATGGAGAAATTAAAAAATAACCTCCATGTTACTCCCATTGCTGAAGTATGCTTTTCAATTAAACAGAAAAAAACATACTGGCCCGATTTCCTCTCAAAATCATACCTGTCCAGGAAGTTTCACTAAAGCTTTAACTTGCTCTATGTGTACAATGACACAGCATTTACACAGTCTCCTTCCCCTTCTTGGGAACTGACAAACTATTACGTTGAAAGGGTTCTTGGATTATATACACTGGTGGAAAATATTATCTTATAAAAAGGCACATACCTGTGATTTAAGGCTAGTATGGTATTTGTTTCATAGAGAAAGAAACATTTTAAATGAAATTAGTACATTGCATGGTTGGCCTCACTCAGCAAACCACTTGGTGCAAAGCAAAAATTTGTGCTCAGAAGCCTCAGACTGACAGTGATTCTTGCTTTAGTGTTTTTAACCCTTTGATGGAAAGATACATCTTTTAAAAAGGTATTTGCTGCAATTCCACTAGTCAATGAGCCTTCTGCTACTGTTGCCTTATACGCAGATATTGCATATAGGCCTTATATTATTCATTTGCAAAATATTATTTTAACTTCCTCCTTTTTTTAAAAGTCATATGAAAATTACTAAAGATGTTTTCTATAGTCATCTATAAAATACCAGATGTTGGTACAAATCATGTAAACCTCCACTTGGAAATACTTTGACTAGCCATCAAAATGACCAGAAATCACAAGCATCATTTGTCAGTGCAAATCTATAATAGTTTTGTTTCCCCTCCCTCTTTCCCTCCCCCATCCCAGTTACAGAAATAACCACCAACCTTTACATACAAAAGGAGTGCTCTATATTTGAAATGACAGAAATTACATTTGGTTACCTTAAAGTCACCCACTTTCCTATCAAATTCAGTTTTAGCATATTATAAAAGGGGAAAAAAATTAAAGCTGTCCGTGCAAGAATCACACAACAGTCCTTCAACCCCAACCCTTAATTATCCTCAGATTTGAAGATTTTTAGGTTAACATTGGGTCCTCTTCTATGATCTGATTACTGTTCTTCAAGCCAGGATGGGGCATCTGCTCCAGGAGTTTTCAACTTGATGTGGAACTGTTTAAGTGTCTGTTCAAGCTGCTTTTGATTCCCAGCAAAGTACGCCGCAATGGCATTGTGGAACAGAACAAGCTGATTGTGCAATACCTTAACCTGCAGGCAAGGAGAGAGAGAGAGATTAAGAGGAGGAAGCTGATGTTAACATCATCACAGGTCGGTTATAAAAAAACAGGTGTATTTGAGATGCTCAGACTTCATATAGGTTTATTTAACAGAAGTTTAAAAATACAAATACCAAATGCAAATACAGAATTCTTTAGCATTACAGCGATTTACAGTTTTCATAAAGTATGCTTAAGAGTCAATATCAACTCAGCATGCACAGACCAAACACAATTCACTTAAACAGCATAACGTTACCAAATATAAAAAGCTTGATTACAAGTACTTGATTCCTTGAAATTAGATGCCAAACCTCTAAGATACCTGCCTGCAGGCCAAATGGACCTCCCTGAAACAGTACATGAAAAAGGCCTTATCTAAGTACACAGTTCATGTGTTTGCCCCTTTTGCAGAGTTGCTGTTTTCCAGCTCATGTATACCTAAATAAAATTAAAGTGATGTTTTTTCCCAGCAATATTTCTTGCCCACCTCCTGTAACACAGGATTATTTACACCACTTCGTCAATAGCTTGACTATAACATTTGTGCAAGTTAGTAACAAAATACACAGGTCATAGCAGTGACCAAAACCTGGGGAGAAAAAGCACAAGGGCAGCTGGAGGGCACCACTGTTTTTCTCTTCCAGCCTCATCTACAATGACAAGCTATAAGGCTTTGAATGATGAAGTCAAAGTTAAACAAATGTTACATTTCCATCCTAGCACACCAGGAAACCTGAAATCATGACTGAACAGTAGTATGCTGAAAAGGCATGTGCAGTTTCTCCTGTAGCCAAACCCTGTCCTTTTTGTTCCCGAGTTTACTCTCAGCCCAGAACAACCTTACTCTTGTGTCAGAGCCCAAATCCCCACAGTGGTGGCCCTGTGCCTGTTTTCAGCCTACAAGGTGTTGAGCCCAACAGCATTTAGCCAACATAGAAGAGAACAGAGGAACAAGGCGGCTGACTGAGCCCCACGGGAGGATGTGGCAGGTAGCAAATTAACCTTTCTCTACTCAAAGTTTGGATCACTGCCTCATGTCTCAGCACAATCCACAAGGGACAGTCTACTCCTGTCATGCTGGGAATCAAAACTGTCCTTGGGTCAGGTTTGGCCTGTGCCAACCAGCTGGCAGGCCAACCACAGGCCATGCCTGTTTTAACAGGTTATTTGGCTAATGTGCTTTTCTGAAGTGTATGCAACTTGATACAGAAATACCGTATAGTCTTCCTTTAACAGAAGATCTCAAATTAAAAAAACCCCCACCATTATATTTGACATGCTATGACACTAGAAGACTGTAACATTTACTCAGAAATGTAATATATTTTAAAAAATACTTTGAGAAAAAAGGGTTGTCTGTGTGTGCAGCCATGCAAGGATATATAAAAATTTCAGCACAAAGTTGAAACTTCTATCATTTTTTTAAACTGAATAATAGATTCATTTCACAAATTAAGTTTTGACTGTAAACTGACAACTGTACAGACCTTGGTATCCAGCTTAAGTGATAACTTCTCTTTGCTGGCCCACATTTTAGTCTAAGTTGCTCTGACAATTTGAAAACTGGTATCCCTATGTTTTCTCCCTATGTTTCTCGTAATAATTCAGGCTAATTTAACTAAATACATGTCATAGTACAGGCAGTGTAAAATGACAGCTTATTCCATCAAGAGGTTCTCCAAGGAAATACAGGAGAGATGTGTATGGTTAGAAAGGAATTCCCCGTGCCCATCATAACCTGAGACAAAATACAAGTGGAAAGTGTCACAACAACATAAAGGGTTTGCTTTTAAAAGTTTAGATAGAGAGTACAGTGCTTTTCTTGAGCAGATTCTTTCATCACTGACATGCAAGACTTCATGCAATCCAAGCTAGGAATTCTACACAGAAGTACACTCACTGTTATAGCACATTATTAAAATGCTGCAAGAGTTTTACTCATGCTCTTTATAGGAATTCAAATAAAACAGGAGTAATGAACCTACTCTCCCAGCCAAAGTTCTTCAATCTGAGACCTAGTTTGGTACTTTGTTAGGGTAGCTTTTAACACAAAGCTTCTGTGAACTGCCCTGCAGTCTTCTATACTTTTATAAATTCAGTCAGGCCTAGGCTCAAGTATGCATGTGCACACACACAAACATACACAGAGGCAGGAACTGACAGTGTAGAGGTAGATGATTTGAACTGAAAAAATATGTTTTGTTTTGGTGGTATTTTTTGAACTACCAGAGCTACCTCACTGTATGAGGTTCTATCCCCAAGCCAGATAATTGTGGTATAAGTTTTGTGATCGTTATCAAACTGGTTGCAGAGGTTCAAGGTTCTACAGCTTCTGCTCTCCTCTTTCAGAAGCTGATTGCTAAGTGAATCGCAAAGATGATAGTGAGATCTTCTTATCCACAGCTTCAACCAAGTAACTTTGATAAAGTTTCTAGAAAAAGACCACTTTAACTGTCTGACACTGTACAAAGAAGCTCTGCTATGAAGCAGCAGCCAGCAAAGAGAAAAAAAGCTGTAACACCTCAAAACACTTGATGTTCACTGCAAAAACATCTGCAATCGCAGTGAAGAACTTGACAGCAAGTATCACTTAAAGTCAAGTTCAAATTTACTCACTTTCCCCATGAAAGAGTCTCATGCCAGCTTGGGGAATAGGAAAGTATCCAACCCACTCCCATATCCAGTCACTGATTCCTACTTTCACACTGTATTTCACCTTAGCCCTCTGTTGGCAAAACATTCATGCAGTTATGTAGTCAGTTGGATCAGGGAACAGATCTAGATTAAAATTAACCAGACAACAACATATTTGCTTTTACCTGGATCAGTTCCCCAATGTGATTCTCTACACAGCTGCAAAAACACTTTTACAAACAACAAAGGAGGCAATGGGGGGAAGGGGAGAGAGGATGAAGGGACCTCTTTTTTTTGCAGAAAAGCCTTGAAGCAACTGTTAGATTACAGCACTCAAGGCCAACTCTTGATCACCAAGCTGTAGCACCTATTCCAGGAAAGGCCTGTTTGAAGATTTGCCTTTCAATCAAAGAATGTTAATAGTATGCTGCTAAAATACAGGTTCCAATATATGGCTAGCATGCCTATCAAAAAGCTATTGTGCTTTACAGTTGAACTCAACTTCTAAAATCATTCTTCCTTGTTAATTAACTACATATATCTATTTGTTCCTAATTATAAGCAGAGTAAGCACTCCATAATAGACTTGGCAAACTTATGTCTCAAACCAGAACTGAACTTTGTGGATACGCATAAAAACCAGGCATGTCCTCCACAGAAGACCTTAGGAGACTTGGATTTGACTTTTCACATTTCTTCTGGATACTATTAACACTTCAGTTCTTTTTAAATACTGTCCTCTTCCCCACCTCCCACTAAATGTCATATTTTCCATGGCACAGTACATCCATGTTTCTTTACATCCTCCTCATTCAGACTGTTTCAGTCATCTCAAAGACCAAAAACGCCAGTTTGTACCTCCTCCCAACTATGATAATCCTTTCCCCTAACTTGGTCTAAACAGTTACATTATCTGGGTTTGCCATGGATTGCATACTGCTTTCATTTGCAAAAGAAAGCAGTTAAGAATCAAACTCCTGAAGTACAACTCAGAGAAGCACATTCAATTTCTTTCTCTAAGCAGAACGGTATTTGACACTTCTCAAGTGCATACAAGAGTAACAGTTTTCCCTTTCTCTAAAGGATAATACCTTTTCAAAAATTTTTCACTGATAGAAATCTAATCTAAGAACAGGCCATCATCTTTACTAAAAAGAACCAAACAAAAATATTCGTAAACTTCCAATTTTGAATGCTTATACTCGTTACCAAATGCTACAAGCTTCTACAGAACTTTGCCATCTGGGGATAAAACCAACACAACTTTGTAGCAACATTAAAAAAAAAAAAAAAGATTTCTAACTTCAAGATCAAATGCTGTAACAAAAGTGAAAGAAATCTCGTGTATCTTGGTTTTACACACAGAAACTTGCAATTCCAGCTTTAATGTAATCCAGTTCTCAGAACATTTGGGGGCTTTTAATTGAAATATTAACATATGAATCCAGGAGAATAGTCACAAAGAGACTGCAACCACGTGATGCCTTTTCCTGATATAGGGAAAAGCTAGATAGGGCCAGTGAGATTGTGGGTTCTTTGGTGACATTTGCAGCAACACAGACGAAGTGGAGCCCACCAGCCAGTTAAACTGGCTTTATAGGTTCTCTGCAGCACCATTTAGTAGGAACACACTGCTGATAGCTGAACTGTTCCGATGGATTTATGCTGCCATAAACAGCAATAACAGGGCAAACCTGAACT
>NW_020885976.1:0-8194 GCF_003945725.1 Corapipo altera
CACATGCCATCCTATTGCTGCTCCTACACTACAGGGTAAGGTACTTCCTTTATTCATTTCAAACTATTGCCATGATGACAAAAACATGTAAACACACCCTGTCTATCTGGCCATTTAGTTTCTACATAAGACTCCTAGAAATGAAGAGACAGGACCTTGGTGAAAATAGGTGTAGAAAGGTGAACAAGACTGCTGTCAGACACACAACTGTGCTTTCTATGTATCCCTTGCTTTAACACCAGAACAACCTGAAAGAACATAAAGATGTCAAAGAGCTAATAGGAAGGCCAAGTAACAAGGAGAACTGAGAGAAATATAAACCAAGCAACAGTCAATTCCTCTCTGGATCTTCTCATACAAAAACCCCTTTCAATTTGACACAACTTAGTGTCAGAAGTGGGGTAAGTTTAGCGGGGGGCTATCACAAAGTATGAAGAGATTAATGACTAATACAAAAAAATCTCTGACTAGTACAACCCTCACACCAAGCATGAAGCATGGAAAAGATAACCAGACTAAAAAGAAACAAGCCTAAAGATAATTGCAGATGGGGAATGCTAAATAATTACAATATCTTATACTTCTTGTAACACCACAACAAGGAACAAGAGCAGATAAGCAGAGCATAAAAAGTGCATATGCCCCCCGTTCAGTTCAAACGAAGTTGAGAGGAACATTTAGCTTTCCTTTTACATTGCTTTGATCATTTTTTGAAGGACAGACAGTCAAGAGATAAGGTTTCTGGGAAAACCAGTTGACTGAAGATTGAAAAAAAGCTGTTACTTTAATGATGCTGGTGTGTTACTGTACTCTGCTTGTATAGACCTCTCTTCAAACCAGAAAGGTTCTTTGTAAGGAGCTTGGCAAAGCATGGACTAAGCCAAAGTGTATTTTTAGAGCAGAAAAGCTGCTGGTAGAATTCAGACAAACAAAATAACAGGAGCAACAAGTTTCAAACAAGCTGGAAGTACATATAACTTACAGCGTGGTCACCGAGAATCAAAACAGCTCCCTGAGTCTCTGGTACAGCAGCTACAACAGCATATTTGAAAATGCTACTAATTGCTCTGAATTCTTCATCCTGAGAAACCTCATGCAACACTGTAAGCATTAACAGAGAGGAAACCTTTCATGGACAAGACTCTACTAGGTGGGTATTGCCTCCTCTACAAACAACACACCCCCCCATCCTGACAAATATCTACCTAGATAAAAGCTGCATTATAACCTTAAGATATTTGTGAAGCTTTTTTGCAAGCACCAGAAAGCCTGACAACCATAATTACTTTCCATTAGAAAATCTGGAAGTGTCTTTTACAATCTCTTGATACAAGTTTCTAAATTTGGTTAGATCTAAAGAGCTAATTTTAAATATAAGATATGAGCTTGAATTATTTCATAAGCATATATATTTCAGTGGGGACAAAGAAAGTAAGTTAAAAGTACTACGACAGACTACTATCAGTTAATACTTATTAATGAGCCAGTGAACCCTCCTCACCGAGGCTACCAATTGGAATAATTGCTTTGGTGAGCAAAATGGAAGCAATTCTTCCTTCCCCCCGGTCTTAAACAATACACAGGTTATAGAAGGTAATCTCTTTGGTCCAACCTTTTCATCCAGGTGAAGAGACTCTAGCAGTTTTAAGCCATTGCAAAAGTTTGAGAGTTACACAGAGCCACATGGGTCGTTCCTTCATAAGGCAATTGCAGATTCAAGTTCACTCTTAACATTTCTGAAAGATCAGTTCCTTCTGAGCAACAACTATCCAGGAGACACAGCAGGAGCCATGTGAATCTGAGACAGAAAAAGTGATACATGTTCCTTATGTATCCTTTTCCTACAGTGTTCTGAAAGCTCGTACTTCAGCTGTAGTCAGTAGGCTTGCATTCTTCATCCCTGCTACAATGCATTTCCTAGAGTCTCAACAGCTGACTTTTCTCTCACCAACCCACCATATGTGTGCCCAGATTCAGAGACAGTGGAAGTCAATGGCTTCATAAGAATTGTAAATGAAATTAAATTTCCTTTAAAATTTCAAGAACCACATATACTGAAAGATTTGTTTCACTACAAGTCTACTTTCCAGTTGAACTTGCACACTATTAAATCACCTGGAAATAAAATGGCATCAGCATTACCACCTACTACTGCTTTACGAGAAATTCTTGGGGGGAGATGGCAACTCACATGAACAGGACTAAGCTTTCATTGCAGAAGCTCTGTTCTACTCTTAACCATCACAAGTCCAGGAAGTTTGACTGCAAACACCTTTAATATGAATACAAAATTTACATAGGATATACATTCTGGGGAACATAACAGAGCTATTACAAGAGATTCTGACAGAACAAAAACAAAAAGAAGGCTCTGTCAGGCCAAGAATTTAATGAGGAATGATTAAAAAGTTTGATTTACAGTTACATTACAATTGTGTTAAGCACTGAAAACTTTAAGAATGTCAGCTGAAAGGCGTTTGAACATACAGTACATAAATCATACAATCCACACCATTGTAAATAACATATTTGAAGTATTTCATTTTACTTAACATAACAGAAAGCAACATAACATGTGCAAATGAGGACTCAATATATTGAATTTAAAATGTCTATGATAAAATTGACATATAATTTTACATTTAAGGACTACACAAATTATGGAGAAATTAAAAAATAACCTCCATTTTACTCCCATTGCTGAAGTATGCTTTTCAATTAAACAGAAAAAAACATACTGGCCCGATTTCCTCTCAAAATCATACCTGTCCAGGAAGTTTAACTAAAGCTTTAACTTGCTCTATGTGTACAATGACACAGCATTTACACAGTCTCCTTCCCCTTCTTGGGAACTGACAAACTATTACGTTGAAAGGGTTCTTGGATTATATACACTGGTGGAAAATATTATCTTATAAAAAGGCACATACCTGTGATTTAAGGCTAGTACGGTATTTGTTTCATAGAGAAAGAAACATTTTAAATGAAATTAGTACATTGCATGGTTGGCCTCACTCAGCAAACCACTTGGTGCAAAGCAAAAATTTGTGCTCAGAAGCCTCAGACTGACAGTGATTCTTGCTTTAGTGTTTTTAACCCTTTGATGGAAAGATACATCTTTTAAAAAGGTATTTGCTGCAATTCCACTAGTCAATGAGCCATCTGCTACTGTTGCCTTATACGCAGATATTGCATATAAGCCTTATATTATTCATTTGCAAAATATTATTTTAACTTCCTCCTTTTTTTAAAAGTCATATGAAAATTACTAAAGATGTTTTCTATAGTCATCTATAAAATACCAGATGTTGGTACAAATCATGTAAACCTCCACTTGGAAATACTTTGACTAGCCATCAAAATGACCAGAAATCACAAGCATCATTTGTCAGTGCAAATCTATAATAGTTTTGTTTCCCCTCCCTCTTTCCCTCCCCCATCCCAGTTACAGAAATAACCACCAACCTTTACATACAAAAGGAGTGCTCTATATTTGAAATGACAGAAATTACATTTGGTTACCTTAAAGTCACCCACTTTCCTATCAAATTCAGTTTTAGCATATTATAAAAGGGGAAAAAAATTAAAGCTGTCCGTGCAAGAATCACTACAACAGTCCTTCAACCCCAACCCTTAATTATCCTCAGATTTGAAGATTTTTAGGTTAACATTGGGTCCTCTTCTATGATCTGATTACTGTTCTTCAAGCCAGGATGGGGCATCTGCTCCAGGAGTTTTCAACTTGATGTGGAACTGTTTAAGTGTCTGTTCAAGCTGCTTTTGATTCCCAGCAAAGTACGCCGCAATGGCATTGTGGAACAGAACAAGCTGATTGTGCAATACCTTAACCTGCAGGTAAGGACAGAGAGAGAGATTAAGAGGAGGAAGCTGATGTTAACATCATCACAGGTCGGTTATAAAAAAACAGGTGTATTTGAGATGCTCAGACTTCATATAGGTTTATTTAATAGAAGTTTAAAAATACAAATACCAAATGCAAATACAGAATTCTTTAGCGTTACAGCAATTTACAGTTTTCATAAAGTATGCTTAAGAGTCAATATCAACTCAGCATGCACAGACCAAACACAATTCACTTAAACAGCATAACGTTATCAAATATAAAAAGCTTGATTACAAGTACTTGATTCCTTGAAATTAGATGCCAAATCTCTAAGATACCTGCCTGCAGGCCAAATGGACCTCCCTGAAACAGTACATGAAAAAGGCCTTATCTAAGTACACAGTTCATGTGTTTGCCCCTTTTGCAGAGTTGCTGTTTTCCAGCTCGTGTATACCTAAATAAAATTAAACTGATGTTTTTTCCCAGCAATATTTCTTGCCCACCTCCTGTAACACAGGATTATTTACACCACTTCATCAATAGCTTGACTATAACATTTGTGCAAGTTAGTAACAAAATACACAGGTCATAGCAGCGACCAAAACCTGGGGAGAAAAAGCACAAGGGCAGCTGGAGGGCACCACTGTTTTTCTCTTCCAGCCTCATCTACAATGACAAGCTATAAGGCTTTGAATGATGAAGTCAAAGTTAAACAAATGTTACATTTCCATCCTAGCACACCAGGAAACCTGAAATTGTGAATGAACAGTAGTATGCTGAAAAGGCATGTGCAGTTTCTCCTGTATCCAAACCCTGTCCTTTTTGTTCCCGAGTTTACTCTCAGCCCAGCACAGCCTTACTCTTGTGTCAGAGCCCAAATCCCCACGGTGGTGGCCCTGTGCCTGTTTTCAGCCTACAAGGTGTTGAGCCCAACAGCATTTAGCCAACATAGAAGAGAAAAGAGGAACAAGGTGGCTGACTGAGCCCCACAGGAGGATGTGGCAGGTAGCAAATTAACCTTTCTCTACTCAAATTTTGGATCACTGCCTCATCTCTCAGCACAATCCACAAGGGACAGTCTACTCCTGTCATGCTGGGAATCAAAACTGTCCTTGGGTCAGGTTTGGCCTGTGCCAACCAGCTGGCAGGCCAACCACAGGCCATGCCTGTTTTAACAGGTTATTTGGCTAATGTGCTTTTCTGAAGTGTATGCAACTTGATACAGAAATACCGTATAGTCTTCCTTTAACAGAAGATCTCAAATTAAAACCCCCCCCC
Source organism: Corapipo altera (assembly GCF_003945725.1). NCBI lineage: Eukaryota > Metazoa > Chordata > Aves > Passeriformes > Pipridae > Corapipo > Corapipo altera. The sequence continues at coordinate 5,123 of NW_020885976.1, forward strand.
CCATTATATTTGACATGCTATGACACTAGAAGACTGTAACATTTACTCAGAAATGTAATATATTTTAAAAAATACTTTGAGAAAAAAGGGCTGTCTGTGTGTGCAGCCATGCAAGGATATATAAAAATTTCAGCACAAAGTTGAAACTTCTATCATTTTTTTAAACTGAATAATAGATTCATTTCACAAATTAAGTTTTGACTGTAAACTGACAACTGTACAGACCTTGGTATCCAGCTTAAGTGATAACTTCTCTTTGCTGGCCCAAATTTTAGTCTAAGTTGCTTTGACAATTTGAAAACTGGTATCCCTATGTTTTCTCCCTATGTTTCTCGTAATAATTCAGGCTAATTTAACTAAATACATGTCATAGTACAGGCAGTGTAAAATGACAGCTTATTCCATCAAGAGGTTCTCCAAGGAAATACAGGAGAGATGTGTATGGTTAGAAAGGAATTCCCCGTGCCCATCATAACCTGAGACAAAATACAAGTGGAAAGTGTCACAACAACATAAAGGGTTTGCTTTTAAAAGTTTAGATAGAGAGTACAGTGCTTTTCTTGAGCAGATTCTTTCATCACTGACATACAAGACTTCATGCAATCCAAGCTAGGAATTCTACACAGAAGTACACTCACTGTTATAGTACATTATTAAAATGCTGCAAGAGTTTTACTCTTGCTGTTTATAGGAATTCAAATAAAACAGGAGTAATGAACCTACTCTCCCAGCCAAAGTTCTTCAGTCTGAGACCTAGTTTGGTACTTTGTTAGGGTAGCTTTTAACACAAAGCTTCTGTGAACTGCCCCGCAGTCTTCTATGCTTTTATAAATTCAGTCATGCCTAGGCTCAAGTATGCACGTGCACACACACAAACATACACAGAGGCAGGAACTGACAGTGTAGAGGTAGATGATTTGAACTGAAAAAATATGTTTTGTTTTGGTGGTATTTTTTGAACTACCAGAGCTATCTCACTGTATGAGGTTCTATCCTCAAGCCAGATAATTGTGGTATAAGTTTTGTGATCGTTATCAAACTGGTTGCAGAGGTTCAAGGTACTACAGCTTCTGCTCTCCTCTTTCAGAAGCTGATTGCTAAGTGAATCGCAAGGTGATAGTGAGATCTTCTTATCCACAGCTTCATTCAAGTAACTTTGAGATAAAGTTTCTAGAAAAAGACCACTTTAACTGTCTGACACTGTACAAAGAAGCTCTGCTATGGAGCAGCAGCCAGCAAAGAGAAAAAAGCTGTAACACCTCAAAACACTTGATGTTCACTGCAAAAACATCTGCAATCGCAGTGAAGAACTTGACAGCAAGTATCACTTAAAGCCAAATTCAAATTTAGTCACTTTCCCCATGAAAGAGTCTCATGCCAGCTTGGGGAATAGGAAAGTATCCAACCCACTCCCATATCCAGTCACTGATTCCTACTTTCACACTGTATTTCACCTTAGCCCTCTGTTGGCAAAACATTCATGCAGTTATGTAGTCAGTTGGATCAGGGAACAGATCTAGATTAAAATTAACCAGACAACAACATATTTGCTTTTACCTGGATCAGTTCCCCAATGTGATTCTCTACACAGCTGCAAAAACACTTTTACAAACAACAAAGGAGGCAATGGGGGGGAAGGGGAGAGAGGATGAAGGGACCTCTTTTTTTTGCAGAGAAGCCTTGAAGCAACTGTTAGATTACAGCACTCAAGGCCAACTCTTGATCACCAAGCTGTAGCACCTATTCCAGGAAAGGCCTGTTTGAAGATTTGCCTTTCAATCAAAGAATGTTAATAGTATGCTGCTAAAATACAGGTTCCAATATACGGCTAGCACGCCTATCAAAAAGCTATTGTGCTTTACAGTTGAACTCAACTTCTAAAATCATTCTTCCTTGTTAATTAACTACATATACCTATTCGTTCCTAATTATAAGCAGAGTAAGCAGTCCATAATAGACTTGGCAAACTTATGTCTCAACCCAGAACTGAACTTTGTGGATACGCATAAAAACCAGGCATGTCCTCCACAGAAGACCTTAGGAGACTTGGATTTGACTTTTCACATTTCTTCTGGATACTATTAACACTTCAGTTCTTTTTAAATACTGTCCTCTTCCCCACCTCCCACTAAATGTCATATTTTCCATGGCACAGTACATCCATGTTTCTTTACATCCTCCTCATTCAGACTGTTTCAGTCATCTCAAAGACCAAAAACTCCAGTTTGTACCTCCTCCCAACTATGATAATCCTTTCCCCTAACTTGGTCTAAACAGTTACATTATCTGGGTTTCCCATGGATTGCATACTGCTTTCATTTGCAAAAGAAAGCAGTTAAGAATCAAACTCCTGAAGTACAACTCAGAGAAGCACATTCAATTTCTTTCTCTAAGCAGAACGGTATTTGACACTTCTCAAGTGCATACAAGAGTAACAGTTTTCCCTTTCTCTAAAGGATAATGCCTTTTCAAAAATTTTTCACTGATAGAAATCTAATCTAAGAACAGGCCATCATCCTTACTAAAAAAAACCAAACAAAAATATTTGTAAACTTCCAATTTTGAATGCTTATACTCGTTACCAAATGCTACAAGCTTCTACAGAACTTTGCCATCTGGGGATAAAACCAACACAACTTTGTAGCAACATTAAAAAAAAAAAAAAGATTTCTAACTTCAAGATCAAATGCTGTAACAAAAGTGAAAGAAATCTCGTGTATCTTGGTTTTACACACAGAAACTTGCAATTCCAGCTTTAATGTAATCCAGTTCTCAGAACATTTGGGGGCTTTTAATTGAAATATTAACATATGAATCCAGGAGAATAGTCACAAAGAGACTGCAACCACGTGATGATTTTCCTGATATAGGGAAAAGCTAGATAGGGCCAGTGAGATTGTGGGTTCTTTGGTGACATTTGCAGCAACACAGACGAAGTGGAGCCCACCAGCCAGTTAAACTGGCTTTATAGGTTCTCTGCAGCACCATTTAGTAGGAACACACTGCTGATAGCTGAACTGTTCCGATGGATTTATGCTGCCATAAACAGCAATAACAGGGCAAACCTGAACT
>NW_020885977.1:0-8190 GCF_003945725.1 Corapipo altera
GCATCCTGCTGCCGCTGCAGCAGCCAGGGCTGGGGCTGAGCTGCAGCAGGGCAGGGAGGGACCGCGAGCTTGTGGCTCACCAATGAACCTGAGGGCCGCCTTGCGCACGGGCTGCTGTGGGCTCTCCAGGTATGGCAGGGCCTGGCACAGGTACTCGACCACTCTTCTCTTGTCCTTTTCCAGCTGGAGAGAGCAGCAAGGCACAGAGGAGAGGGTTGACTGGGGCTCTGCCCCTTGGCCGGGCGCTGCCTGTGCCCAGCACTGGCCTCCCCTGCCCGCACAGCCCTGAGGCCCGGGCAGCAGACGCTGGGGCCGGCTTTGGAGGGAGCAGAGGGCTGGTTGCTCCCCAGCAGCCGTGGGGCCACCCTGCCCCACAGCCCAGCTGGGCTGGGTCTCCAGCGACACCCTGGCTCGGGGGCAGAGGAGCCTGCAGAGGAGCCCGCACACCTCAGCGAAGGCAGCAGCGTGTGGGGCGCAGGTTGCTGTCCCATAGGTGTCTGCAGCGGTGGTCAGGGGCACAGTGGCGGCCCCACACTCTGGGCATCGGGGACTGGGGTTGTGAGGTCATCCTTACCAGGCTCCAAAGTCTCATCCGCTAGCAGCAAAACCTGAGCTTGTGAACTGGGAACAAAGGAAAAAGCAGCAGAAGCTGAAGCAAAGCAGGGACTCATATGGTTCAAGTTCTAGGATGGAGGGATGTCAGTACTTGGTGTCTGCTGCAAAGATGGCCCAGTTCACAAGCTCAGGCTTTGCTGCTAGAGGATCCTACTTTGGGCTTGCTGGAGCCCATTCCCTACCAATGAATGGGAAAGACCAAATGGAATGGAATGGAAATGGAATGGAATGGAAATGGAGTGGAATGGAATTGAAATGGAATGGAATGGAAATGGAGTGGAATGGAAAGACCAAAGCCTGATCCTCTAGCAGCAAAATCTGAGCTTGTGAACTGGGAACAAAGGAAAAAGTAGCAGAAGCTGAAGCAAGGCCTCATATGGCTCAAGTTCCAGGATGGAGTGAAGTCAGCAGTGTGGTGTCTGTTGCAAAAATGACCCAGTTCACAAGCTCAGCTTTTGCTGCTAGAGGGTCAGGCTTTGGGCTTGCTGGAGCCCATTCTCTACCAGTACATGGCCCCCCATTGCTCTTGCATCAAGTGTTCTGGACCCATGTGAACATGTGTACCCTGTGTCCATGCGAGAGCAGCAACTGGCAGAAGACGTCTGCTGCCAGTACTTGTCTTGGCTGCTCCTTCAGTGAGGTGGCACCTTAATCAGAGACACAGAACAGGTTTGGATCCCAGAGTTCTCCCTATCCCCTTCACTTCTCCCCAGTGCCCTGGATATCAGCTGGGAGTTGCAGCCGGACACACAACAACTGGAGCTTTGAACATCAGACTGGGCAGCTTTTATTTTGCAGAATGCAAGAAAAAAAGTCCAAATAACACAAGGAAACTTGACAGGGTCTCTGACCAATCTAATCTTCCTGTGAAACTCATCAACTGAGGGTGGTTTGGTGCTGCAGGTCATCACTTCCATGCAAAAGTCATTCCTGCAGGAGAAACTGCTTCTCCCTTCTGACAACTGCCGAGCACGGCCACCAATTGCTCCAGCTGCCGCTCCCAACAGCTCCCTGCAAGAGCACAGACATCAGTACCCATTGCCTTTGGCTGCCCTCTGGCAGAGAAGTCCCCCGGGGACACAGCTGTGTGGGGCAGGAGAGGGGTACCAGCCCTGCCAGGACTCAGGGCAGTGGTAGGTCTCCTTGGGCGAGGACTTGCCAGAGTTGCTGATTTTGCTGCAGCCCTGGGCAATGGGGTGGGAGCAGCAATGGTGCCCTTACCACCACTTTCCTTCTCTGTGTCACAGCCCTGTGTTTGGGAGGGCCACCAGCCGGCACTTCTCTCAAGGAGCTTGTGCCAGTTTGTGCGGAGGCCCTGTGCCCTTCTTGCTGCATCTGCGTTGGCAGCTGAGGGGGCTCCTTCTACTGCCGTGGGCAAGCACAGCAGGGGAAGGTTTGCTTAGTTTTTGAGTTGTGCCTAAAGTTCATGACCAGCTGTCTTAGATAGTTTGGAGAACAGACCCCTTCTGACCTTGGGCAAGTTGGTCGGGCTGGGGGAGGCCCCATGGCACGGGGTAGGGTGTCACAGGGCCCTTTGTGACACATGATGACATAGTACTGGTGGTAAGGTGGCCACGCCTCAGTGCTCCTTGGGGTGTGCGACAGGACAGACGGGACAGAGTGGTGCTGTGCGGAGCCCCCGTGCAGCCAACTCTTTCCCTGCTGATCTGGAGCATTTTGGAGGTTTTTCTGTGCTGCAAGCGTCCTTGAGGCCAGACCGTGGGACTTGGTGACACGGAGCTTTTGCGAGGTGTCCCCAATCCCTGCGGCAGGTCCCCTTGAGGCCGCACTGCAGGACTTGCTAATCTCTAGCATTTGCTAGGCTTTTCTGTCTTTCAGATGTCTTCGAGGCCAGACTGCAGGACTTGATAACCCATAGCGTTTCTTAGGTTTTTCTCTCTTTCAGGTGCCCTCGAGGCCAGACTGCAGGGATTGGTGACCTGGAAATTTTCTGGAGTCTCCAATCCCTGTGGTAGGTGGCCTCGAGGGCAGCCTGCTGGACTTGGTGACCCGGAGATCTTCCGAGGTTTCTCTCTCTTGCAGGTGCCCTCCAGGCCAGACTGCGGGATGGCAGGAAGATGCCTGAGCCTGCTCAGGTCCTTTCGGATGAAGAAGAAGAAGAAGGAAGGCCCTGAGACTTCCCCTGCACAGCAGCCTGAGGAGATGGAGCAGTTGCATCCCCTGCAGGAGGGTGAGTGGCAAAGCTGGGCCACAGGGCTGGTGGCTGCAGCCAGATGGGCCTCTTGCCATCCCCTGTGGACATGGCCAGGGAAAGGGAGGGGAGAAGAGGGCCCAAGGCTGATCTGCCAGTGGTCATGCTCCATGCACTGGGCATCCCGGGGCTGGCCGTGCCTGTGGAGCGCAGAGCTGGCCTGTGTTCTTCGGCCTGTCCCACAGCCCCTCAGTTCTGACTGTGCTCACTCTTTGCCAGATCCAGGCCAGGACCAGACACAGGAGCAGGACCGCGCCCGTGGTCACTTCCGCAGAGCTGATCAGGTACCTGCAGCCATCGCCACCTGGACTGGGCCTGCTGTCACTGCTCAGCCTGGAACCGCTATCAGAGCTCTCTATGGCACGTCCTTTTCTTCCCTGCCATTCATTCTCCTGCAGGCCTTTCTGAAATTCATGGGCATTCAGCATAGAAAGACCAGGACCTCACCAACTGAGGTCATGGCACAGCCTGACACAAGGCTCACCAAGTTGACGGCAAAGCCTTGTGTCGGCACTGCACCAACTGATCACACAACGAAGTCTGACCCCGTGTTGAATGATCACACAAGAAACTCTGACACTACACCGATTGATCAAAGAATGAAGTCTGACACTTCTTTGACTGATGATACGACAGACGCTTACAGCCCATCGATTGATCGCATGGCAATCTCTGACATCACGTTGACCGATGATCCGACAAACTCTGACACTGCATTGCCTGATCTCACTGCGGAGGCCGGCACTGCAACAACTGAAGGCATCACAGACACTGACCCCACGCCCAGTGACAGAATGATTGATTCTCCCAATTGGGATTTTTTTGAGGAGAATGGTGACTCCAGTTCAAAGCAAGTAAGCAGCCTGTGTCCAGGGCTCAAGCCACCTCCCCTGGGCCCTCTCAGCCTTTGAGGCCAGCACAGTGTGGCGGGAAGGGAAGCATTTCTGGGGGAAGCCTGGCAGTTTGCTTGCTTTGGCAATTCTCCCACTGTCCCCCATTTCCCCTTCAGTCCAGACTATGGGACTTGGTGACCAGGAGCTTTTCAGGTGCCCATGTGGCCAGTCCACGGCACTTGGTGACCCACAGCTTTCCTGAAGTGTCTCTCTTGCAGGTGCCCTCAAGGCCCGACTGTGGGATGGTAGAGAGAAGCCTAAGCCTGTGTAGGCTGTTCAGGAGGAAGAAGGAGGGCCCTGGGGCTGCTCTAGCACAGCAGCCTAAAGAGGTGGAGCAGTCCCAGCCCCTGCAGGAGGGTGAGTGGCAGAGCTGGGCCACAGGGCTGGTGGCTGCAGCCAGATGGGCCTCTTCCCGTCCGCTGTAGACATGGCTAGAGAAAGGGAAGGGGGAAGAGGGGCCAGGGCTGATCCACCAGTGGCCATGCTCCATGCACTGGGCATCCTGGGGTTGGCCCTGCCTGTGGAGCGCAGAGCTGGCCTGTGTTCTTCGGCCTGTCCCGCAGCCCCTCAGTTCTGACCACGCTCGTTCTTTGCCAGATCCAGGCCGAGATAGGACAGAAGAGCAGGACCCTGCCCATGGCTGCTGGTGCTTTATAGGCCAGGTACCATCAGCCATCCCCACCTGCTCAGCGGGTACCACCATTGGAGCACTCAAACATCCCTCTCTTCCCTGCCTTGCTTTCTTCCGCAGATGTTTAAGGACTTCAGTGGCACTGCGAAGGCTGATGTCAGCATCAGGCCAAATGAGCGCATGGCAAACACTGACACCACACCCAATCAGAGCCTGGTTGATGCTCCTGGTCTGGACTCTTCTGGGGAGAGAGTTGTCTCTGTAAAAGTAAGCAGCCTGAGGCAAAGGGTCGTGTGGACACTAAAGCTGGGTCTGCTGGGCCCCCTCAGCCTTTGAGGCCAGCACAGTGTGGTGGGAAGGGAAGCACTTCTTGGGAGAAGCTGGGCAAGTTGCTCACTCTGGCAGCTCTCCAACTCTCCCCCCGTGCCCCCTCCAGGTGCAGGCCTTCATGAAGAACATGCATCAGAGACTCACAGCCAACATGTTCCCAGAGAACAGACTGTTCATGGACATACTGAGGCTGACCGATACATACCCTGCTGATGTCGCACTGACCCTCCTGCGCTGTGCCCCATCATGTGACAGGTATGGGGTCCATGTGCCTTCAGGGCTCAGGGCTCACCAGCCTTTAGACCTGTCCCACATGCTCTGCCAGACAGACAGAGAGTTCCAGGATGCTCTGGCCCTTGTGTTTCCCAGCCCTGGCACCTCAGCCCCCAGTCCTGCTGCCATGCTCCCTCCCTGCTCCTCAAGGCACCATGGCTCTGTCACCTGGGCTCCTGCAGCTGCCCAGGTCACAGCACAGTGGCTCAGACTCCCCTGACACAGAGATCTGACCCCACAGAGCTGCTGCAATCATGTGGAGGACCATAGCCTTGTCTGAAACAACAGTGGTGAGGGTGCTGCCAACACTGCTCTGTGTGATGGAGGACTGGCCACAGCACAGCGTGTCCACCTCCGATGAGAACAACAAGGACATCTTTGCCCTGGCTGTGAGTTTCTACCTTTGTTCAACCCCAGGTTGCCTCTCTAATAGCCCTCTATCCTCCCCCACCATGGCATCTCCCTGCCTCATGCACCAGGCTGGAAACCTGGACTAGGGGTAGGTTCAGGGGCACCAGGCCAGGGGCTCCCCCTGAGTCTCCCCTGGCCTCTGCCTCCCACGCTCAAGCCCTGCCACATGGATGTCTGGGCACTGAGTGCTGTGGCCGGATGGTTTGTCTTTTGTAGGCAACCAGAGTGGTTTGGGAAATTCTCCAGATGATCCAGTGCCCAGAGGCATTGATGGTATATTCCCCCCGTCTCCTTGTGGATCTGCTCTTCCAAGTCTTCATCAGCACAGAGCAGATGCCAGAAGAGGTTGACACCTTCTGGAGGAGATGCTGGGAGGAACACCGCCTTGCCAGGAACCCTAACAGGTGCTCCATCCCAGTCCTCCCCTCCCTCCCTCCTGTGCCCTCAGGGCTGGGTCAGGGCTCCCAGCATGACCTGGGCTTTGCTCTGCACACAGGTTTGCAGTGCTGACTATGAAGACCCTACTCTGCCGTCTGCAGTTTGAAAATATTGTGATGGCAATGGAACGGAAGCGTGGCTGGGACACGCTCCTCAACTCTGACACCCACCACTATGCAATGGGTTTGCTGGCCAGGTGAGAGACCCCCTTGTCCCCGCTGCCCCTGTCATTTCTGCCCTCTGCACGGGGCACCCCACACAGTGCCCGTGGTTGAGGGCCAGAGGGCCTTGTTACTGAGGGATGGCCGAGCAGAGTGGTAAAGGCTGGGAGAGGCGGTTGCACAGGAGGAGTCCTCGTCCCAGAGTGCCCTCGTCCCCTGCCAGGGTGCTGGGGAAAGACCAGGATTGTGTCAGTGAGTCCCAGGAGAGGTTTGCCCAGCCAGCTCAGGGTTGATGGTGCCTATTTCCCCCTGCCAGGGAGATGCGCCGTGCCTCGAGCCCCTTGTGTTCCCCGGTTGCCCTCTGCCTGCTGGGGCTGCTCAACAGGGAGAAGCCACGCTGGGAGCTTCCTGCTATGGCGTTCCTTGTGGAGGTGAGCCTGATGGCAAGCGCTGCCTTGCTGACCTGCCTCCATCTCTCTGCCCTCTCGCAGCTGCAGCTGCCCAGGACGGTGCTGTGCCCTGTGCTGCTGCCTGGGCCCAGCCTTGTGCGGGTCTGAGCTCCTGCTGGCTGGGCACCTTGTCACTACTCCGTGCCTTTCAGGTCCTGGTCTACCTGGACGTGACTGAATGCGGTGAAAGCATCCTGCAGCTCTTTTCAAGGCACCTACGGAGCGAATGCAAAGAGAGACGTCGCCTGGCACTCAGAGGCCTCGTGGTGCTAAGCAAGGATCCTGTGATGGTGAGGAGGGGGCAGTTGGCTGAAGCCGTGGTGGAATCCTGGGACTGGGGAGTGCAGTTGCTTGGGCTTGGCTGGGCTTCAAGAGCTGTGGCAACTGCTCCCAGCTCTGCTGCCTCCCTGCTCAGCTGCCCAAGTCCCTTGGGACAGGCCTTGGGCCTCTGGGCCCCGCAGCAGCACGTGGGGCTGCCCCATCGGAGAGGGGTTGGGGGTGCAGCCGTTCATGGCTTCACAGCACAGCATCGTGTTCCACACAGGCTGATGGCATGCAGAGCCTGACACAAAGCCTCTTGGACGTACTGGGAGATGCAGACAGAGAGCTGGTCGGGATGGCCCTCTCTGTATTCATCAATGAAATCCAGGACAGAGACATCCGAATCTCCACCCCCACTGCCCTGCAGCTGGCTGAGGTGCTCCAGCCACTCTTTGGCAATGTAAGGCTCTGTGCCCCCCAACACAGGTGCTGGGTGCTGCCAGGAAACTGTGGCCTGTGGACTTGCAGGCTTGTGCCCCAGCAGGCCTGGAGCTGAGGTCTTTTCCTCTTAATTTCCATCAGGACAACATCCACACGCAGCTGCTCTCCATTCACCTCTTCCGAAAGGTGATGGAGTTGGGAGTGGATGAGGGAAAACAATCCCTGAAGACACATGTGATGCAGAGCCTGCTCCCACTCTTCTTCTACTGGCATGATGAGAACCAGCGTGTGGCAGAGGTGAGGACTTTCTAGGTTCTGATGTCGGGGAGGGGGCTGGGCTGCCTCCTGCCCTGGCACCTTGAAGGCTCCAGCCTCCTCTTGGCCTTGGTCCAGGGACACGGGTCCTGTGCCCTGGGCTGCAGTGCCATGTCCTGCTCCCTGTTGCTCTGCAGGCCTCTGGGGAAGTGCTGATTCATGCACTCAGGTTCCTGAAGAGAAGGGATCTAGAGCAGCTGGTCAAGAAGAAGCAACCGTGGAGGTTCGGCGAGTGCCTGGTAAGGATGGCCTCAACATCCCTGCCCCAGGCTTGAGCAGCCCCCAGTCCTCAATGTCCAGAGTGTGCGGCTGGCACTGTGCTCCTGCCCACTGCTGCAGCACAGCAGCCTGCACCCCACACGCTGCTGCCTTCCCTGAGGTGTGTGGTTCCTCTGGAGGCTCCTCTGCCCCTGAGCCAGGCTGCCATCGAGCCTCAGCCCAGCTGGGCTGTGGGGTAGGGTGGTCCCACAGCTGCTAGCCCTCTGCTCCCTCCAAAGCTGGCCCCAGCAGCTCCTGCCCAGGCCTCAGGGCTGTGCAGGCAGGAGAGGCCAGTGCTGGGCGCAGGCAACACCCGGCCAAGGGGCAGAGCCCCAGCCAACCCTTCCCACTGTGTCCCGGTGCTCTCTCCAGCTGGAAAAGGACAAGAGAAGAGTGGCTGAGCATCTGCACCAGGCCCTGCCATACCTGGAGAGCCCACAGGAGCCCGTGCGAGAGGCAGCCATCAAGTTCATTGGTGAGCCACAAGGTCCCTCCCTGCCCC
>NW_020885978.1:0-5049 GCF_003945725.1 Corapipo altera
TGAGCAGTTCCCTTGTGCATCACTGGTTTTTCATGGCATTTATTCCTGTTATTGCTATTAGTATCATTATGACTCTTATTATTGCTATTATATTTTACTTTATTTCAATTATTACACTGTTCTTATCTCAACCCACCAGTTTTACCTCCTGGTTCTCCTCTCCCATCACAGGAATGGGGATGATGGGAGGGAGGAGCAGTTGTGTGGTCCTTAGTTGTTGGATGGGCTTAAACCACAGCAGTTCTTTTTGGTGCCCAGTGTGTGCTCCACCAGCGCTCAGCCTTCCAAACCATTCCACGGTGCCATGAAAACCCCTCACTCCCAAGAGTTCCTACCTCCCATCCAGCTCTTGGGCTGCTCCAGAGTATTTGGTCACAGAAGCTGCTGCGACCAAGGACACCCTCTGCCAGGAGCTGCCCTGCCGAGGCTCCCTGGGCATGTCACGGCCCAGGACCTTCACCTGGAGAAGAGAAAAATGGGAAGAGCTGAAGGAAAACCACAAAGCTCCAGAGCTGAGAGCTCAAAGAGCTGGGCAGAGTCTTCTCCTGCCCCCACCCCCTTAGAGATGAGCTCCAAAATCCAGGCCCTGGTGTGGGAAACTCCTCTACAGTGCTCCAGAGGAGACTTGGGAGTGGAAAGAGGAGGGTTGGTGTGTGATACTGGGAGCACTGGGGGGAGCCAGAGAGCCATACTGGGAGCACTGGGAGGGAAGTGAGAGCGCTGTGGGGGAGCAGTGAGTGATACTGGGAGCTCTGGGGTTGCACTGGAATTTTTAGCCCCTGAACCCCATGATCTGATGGCAAACAGGGCATGTGGCTTAAGTTAGGGGGATTCAAGGCTCTGGAACATTAATTTTGGGAGCTGCAAGGCTCAGAAAGACAAATTTTTGGAGCTCTGGGGCTCAGAAAGAATGATTTAGGGGGCTTTGGGGCTGAGAAACTGATTTGAGGGACTTTGGTTCTCTGGAACACTGATTTCAGGAGCTTCTGGGCCTAAAAAGTACCCATTGAGGGATCTTTTAAGCCCAGAATCAGCAATGTAGGGAGTATTTAGGCTCAGAAACACCCATTTAGAAACATTTTTTGGTCCAGAACACCAATTTAGGGAGCTTTGGAGCTGAGAAACACTCTTCTGGGAGATTCTGGGCTCAGGAATATCCATTTAAGGAATTTTTGGGCTTCCAAAAAAACTTGTTTAGAGAGGGTCTTGTTCAGGAACCCTGATTTAGGAAACTTTGGGCCTAGGAAACACACATTTAGAGAGCTTTTAGGGTCAGAGCCAGTGATTTAGGGAGGTTTTGATGTTCAAAGCATTGATTTTGGAAGCATCTGGACCAGAAGGACCAATTCAGGGAGCTTTGGGGCTCCAAAACACCCTATATTGGGTTCCTGTGGCCAGGTTTTGGTAGCAGGGAGGCTCCAGGGGTGGGTTCTGTGAGCAGCTGCCAGAAGCTTCCCCCATGTCCAGCACAGCCAATTCCAGTGGCTCCATCTGTTGTGCAGAAGGAATTACAGCCAGAGAAGAGCAGAGTGAGAACAGATGAACAGCTCTGCAGACCCCCAGGGCAGTGCAGAAGGAGGGGCAGGAGGTGCTCCAGGCACCAGGGCTGAGATTCCCCTGCAGCCCAAGGAGGAGCCCATGCCAGAGCAGGGGATGCCCGAAAAGGAGGATGTGGTCCTGTGGGAAGCCTGTGCTGGAGCAGAGTCCCTGCAGGGACCTGGGGATCCCTGGAGAGAGGAGCCCATGCTGGAAGAGGTTTTCCTGGAAAGACTTGTGGCCTTATGGGGGACCCACCTTGGAGCAGCGAAGGGACTCCGACTCTTCTCTCTGAGCAGCAGCAGGATCAGGTTGTGATGTTTGGGATCCCATTCTGGTCTCCCTGAACCACTGAGGAGAAGGAGGGAGTGTCTGGGACGGAGGGGGCTTGGGGGGAAGATTTTTGTAAGATTTCTTTTACCTCTCATTATCCTGCTCTGATTTTGTTGGTAATAAATTCAATTAATTTCCCCAATTCTAGTCTGTTTTGCCCATGATGTAATCAGAGAGGGATCTCTCTCTGTCCTTATCTCAACCCATGACCCTATTGCTGTATTTTCTCTCCCCTCCAGGTGTGGAGGGCAGTGATCAAGTGGCTTTGGGGGCTGCCTGGCACCCAGTCAGAGTCAACTCACCACACACCCATCTGGGGAGCTTTTGGGCTGAGTGACAACAATTTAGGGAGCTCCTGCATTCAGAAATACCCATTTTGGGATCTTTGAGGCTCAGAAAAAAAGGTATAGGGAACTTGTGGGCTCAAAACCTGCAATTTCTGGTTTTCTGGGGGCTCAAAAACCTCCACTCAGGAGCTTTTGGTCTCAGACACTGCAAGTTTGGGAGCTTTTGATCTCAGAAGCAGTGATTTAGGAAGCTTTGGGGCTCAGAAGCATCCATTTAGGGAGATTCTGGTGTCTCAAACACTGATTTAGGGAGATTTGGGGTTGAAAAACACCAATTTAGGGAGCATTTGGCTCAAAACCACTCATTTACTCAGAAACACTCATTTAGGGAACTTTTGGCCTCAGAAAGTCTCATTTAGAGAGATTTTGAGCTCACCAATTACAATTTAGGGAGCTCCTGGTCTCAGAAACAAGTATTTATGGATCTTTGGGAACCTGAAACAGCAATTCAGGTTGCATTTGGGTTCAGAAAGAGTGATTTAGGGAGCCCTGGTGCTCCAAAACACCGATTTAGGCAACCTTAGGCATAAGAAACCCCAATTTGGGGAACCTGAGGCTCAGAAAACCTGAATATCAGTATCCTGGTATCAGGAGCTTTGGGTCAGGGAGAGCGATTTGGGGATATTTTCAGCTCAGAAAGAGCGACTGAAAGAGCTTTGGGGCTCCAAAAGATCAACTGAAGCAGATTTTGGGCTCAGTAGCCCCCATGTAGGCAGCTTTGGAGCTCCAAACCAGCGATTTAGGAAGCTTGTGGGCTCAGAAACATTAATTTCGGGAGCAGAAGTAGCCACATGGGGGGAAAGTGGGAGCGAGGGGCTGCACTTACCTGGGAAGAAGGTCGGGACGAAGCGGCTCCGCGGGGATCACCGCGGGGCTCCTGACGCTTATATTCCTCCTGCCCTACCCCACTCCTACTCCTCCTGACCTACCCCTGCCCTTTATCCCCTGGCACCTCAGTTCCCGGATTTACACCAGTTTCTCGGAAATCCCTGGAAACCGAAAGCGAAAATGCTCCGAGCAGGGGGCGGTTCCTGGGGCGGGAGAGGAACAGCAGAGGCCCCGGATCCCTGCTGGGGGTGAGGGGGGCACAGCCAGTGGCCCCTGCCTGCTGCAGATTTTAACTGCTCGCAAGTAGGGGGTCTGCCCAATTGTGGGCAATTAGGATAAAGGGGAACTATGGCTTGCCTGAATGGATAAGATCAGAGACTGACAGGGAAAGCCAGAAAAGAAGGGCTTTTAGCACGTAGCAAAAGTAATCAATAACATTGCAAGGGAGACAGGAGATGTGTGGGAGAACATAGTTGCTTGAAATGATAAAGCTTTATGTAATTACTTATAGTAATTACTCTATAGTAATAAAAATAGGGATAGGTAACCGAATGTGTATTTACATAAGGCAGATTTCATACCAATTCTCAAAGAATGTATATGAGAGATAATTTTTGAAAGTTACTCCTTCCAAATGTATAAAAGCTGTTGTTTTTTGTTACTTGGTGGACATACACTTGGAGGGGAAACCTCCTGTGTGGCCCCGGCCATAATTAGAAGTGTTTTAAATATTGTTTAAGGATTTTTTTGAATCACGGGACTCTGGAACCCCAATTTCAGGAACTTTACAGCTTAGACACTCCTCTTTTGGAGGTTTGGGGTAATAACAGCAATTTCAGGAGTTTTGAGACTGAGAAAGAGCAATCTGGGGGGCTCAGAAACACCCATTTAGGGACATTTTGGGGTCCAAAACACTGCTTTAGGGAGCTTTGGGGCTGAAAAACACTCATTTTGTGAAGATTTAGACTCAGAAATATCAAACTAAGGGGTGTTTGGACATCCAAAAAAACCTGTTTAGAGAGGGGTTTGCTCACCATGGCTGAAATATAAGTATGGGGAGGCCTGGCAGATTGTCTGTATCCCGCTGCCCCAAACCCCTCAGCAATGCCATGTGCTTGCTATGGGGGAATCAACACTGGATGGCTGGAAACATCTCCTGTGGCCCAAGGCACTGCCTGGAACACTGTCCTGGGCCTGGAGAAGCAAGTTTTAATGGTGACATGAAACCCCTGAAAGAACTGAATCAGACAGTGGAACTCATTTCTGAAAGAGCCTCAGAGACACTTGGGCCAAAGAACCTGGCACTGAGCGGGTGAATCACATCCCCTGTCATGCACCAGCCTCTGGGGAGATCCAAGGATGCAATGGACAGGTGAAGAGGACACTGAGGGCAAAGGGTGGTGGGGCCTGCAAACACTGGGTTACACATTTACCAAGGGTTCCTCAACAGCAGAGGATCTGCCAGTCGGGCTGGCCCTGCCCAGTCAACATATTTATGTGCTGTGGAAGGGGACAAAGCTCCTGCAGTGCACATTAAAAACATGCTGGGGAAATGTGGTGGGTTTCTGTGGCTGAGTTTTGGTAGCACTGGGGGGTGGCTACAGGGTGGCTTCTCTTAGAAGTTGCCAGAAGCTTCCCCTGTCCTGTGGAGCCAATGCCAGCTGGCTCCAGGACCGACTCCCTGCTGCTGGCCAAGACCAAGCCAATCAGGAGTGACAGTAACACCTCTGGGATAACATATTTAAGAACAAAAGGCTGTGGGACAGAAAGAATTCCAGCCAGGGAAGAGCAGAGTGAGAACATGGGAACAACAAGGTAGACCCCAAGGTCAGTGCAGAAGGAGGGGCAGGAGGTGCTCCAGGAGCTGGAGCTGAGGCCCTGCAGCCTGTGGGGCAGAGCAGGGTGGGGCAGCTGTGCCCCTGCAGCTCCTGGGGGACCATCAGGGTGCAGAGACCCCCCTGCAGCCCCTGGGGGAGAATTGGGGTGCAGAGACCCCCCTGCAGCC
>NW_020885978.1:5059-8187 GCF_003945725.1 Corapipo altera
AGAGATCCCCCTACAGACCCTGGAGAAGCCCACTCCAGAGCAGGTGGATGCCCAAAGGAGGCTGTGACCCCATGGGAGGCCCAAGATGGAACAAGGTCCTGGCAGGGACCTGCGGCCCGTGGAGAGGGAAGCCCAGGCTGGAGCAGGTTTGCAGGTTTTTCCCAGGTAGGACTCATGGCCCCTGTGGGGGACCCACGCCAGGACAGCTCATCCGTGAGGGACTGACCCCATGGAGGAATGACCCACTTGGGAAGAGCTGCTGCCCGAGGGATGGACTCACACCAGAGAGGTTCATCAGGGACTGTCTCCTGTGGGAGGGACCCCAGGGGAGCAGGGGAAGGACTCCAACTCCTCTCTCTGAGCGGCAGCAGAAACAACAACTGACTGCAACCCCCATTCCCGTCCCCCTGCACTGCTGAGAGGGAGGAGGGAGAACATGGAGGGAAGGAGGGGTGGGGGGAAGGTGTTTTTAAGACTGTTTTATTTCTCACTCTTTGGCTCTTATCCTGTTAGTAATCATGGCTAGGTTTCGCGAACGAAGATTTGGGAAGGTACTATCCACATTTGCTACAGGCACGCTGGTGGCTTATGAGGCCAATACGTGACAGACATATCCGATTGCAAAAGGCACAGCAGAAAGACTCCTTAGATGGTGTATTCTGCAAGGCACGGTTCTTTCTGCGTTGCCTTTTTTCCTCGAGAGTGATCCTGCATGTGTTCTCGAAGGAGACAGCTGCGTTATAGATGGTGTGTCTCCAGGCCTCCCGATTTGAGGCCAGAGTAGACCAGTTATGATGACCAATATGGCCAAGGCTGAGATGTTGTTTCAGGGAGTCCTTGTATCTCCTCTTCGGGGCTCCTCTCTTGCGGCAGCCGGTGGCAAGTTCACCATAAAGCAGGACCTTCGGGAGGCGGTGGTTGGTCCTTCATCCTGGGGACGTGCCCTGCCCAGCGCAGCTGTGTTCTCAGTAACATGGCCTCAACACTTGTGACTGCTGCCTGTTCTAGAACAGATGTATTGGTCACATCATCTGACCAGTGGATGTTTAGGATTGTGCGGAGACAGCATTGATGGAAGCGTTTGAGGAGTCACAGGTGGTGGCGGTAGATGACCCATGATTCAGATCCGTAGAAGAGAGTAGACAGCACTATGGCTCTGTAAACACTGATCTTGGTGCTTTTCTTCAGGTGTTTATTTTGCCAAACTCTTTTATGAAGCGTTCCAAAACTCTCAATGCCTTTGCTAACCTGTTGTCTATCTCCCCATCAATCTTCTCATCTGAGGAGATGAGGCTACCTAGGTAATTAAACTGCTGGACTAATTTGAGCTCTGATTGGCCAATGGTGATATGGGGATGATGGAAGCCTTCCTGAGGTGCAGGTTGATAGAGAACTTCTGTCTTCTTTAAGCTGACGCCCAGCCCAAAGAGCTCAGCAGCATCTGCAAAGCAGGATGTCAAACGCTGCAGAGCTGCTTCTGTGTGGGAGACGAGGGCGGCATCATCAGCATAAAGCAGCTCCTGGACAAGATGATTTAAGGTCTTGGTGTGGGCCCTCAGTCGCCTTAGGTTAAAAAGGCTTCCATCAGTACAGTATTGAATGTAGATACCGTCCTGATCCTCGAGGTCTGCCATGGCCCTTTGGAGCATCCTGCTGAAAAAGACTGTGAAAAGGGTAGGAGGGAGAATGCAGCCTTGTTTCACACCATTCTTTATTAGGAAGGGTTCAGAAAGTGCATCACCATATCTGCCTTGGCTGTGCTGATCCTCATGGAGTGAGATGATCATTTGAAGGAAGTTGGGGGGACAACCTAAATGTTCCAAAATCTACCACAGACCTTTTCTGCTCACAGTATCAAAGCCTTGGTGAGGTCGACAAAGGTTCCATAGAGACCTTTGTGTTCCCTGCACTTCTCTTGCAGTTGTCTGAGAACAAACCCCATGTCTGTGGTACTCCTGTTGGCTCTGAAACCACACTGGCTTTCAGGAAGAAGTTCTTCTGCTCTAGTGGGTATTAGTCTGTTCAAGAGTATTTTTGCCAGGATTTTGCCAGCAATGGAGAGCAGAGTAATACGCCGGTAATTTGAGCAATCTGATTTAATTCCTTTCTTCTTATACAAGGAGACAATGACTGCATCATCAAGGTCTGATGGTAGTTGGCCTAGTTCCCAACAGCACACCACAAACTCGTGAAATTTGGTATGGAGTGCAAGGCCCCCATGTTTCCAGACTTCGGGTGGAATTCCATCAACCCCAGCTGCCTTGCCAATTTTCACCTGCTGTATGGCCTTGAGGGTTTCTCCTAAAGTGGCAGCAGTGTCCAGTTCATACTTTACCGGTTGTTGTGTGATGGACTGAATTGCTGAGTCTTGGACTACACAGTTGGTACTGAAAAGAGTCTTGTCCTAGTTAGAACATCTGAGACCAGTCCATCATTGTATTGGGTGTAACCCAAAACTCTGTATTCTATAGCCTTCTATGCCATTTCCCAGAAATTGTTATCAATGAACCATTTACACCATCTGCCCATAGAGCCTGACTCCTCAGGCTATAAACTGGGTGTTAAGAGGCCTGTGAGATAGGAGGATGCTCTTGTCCTCACACCTTTTGTTGGAACTCCCTGCCCTGAGGAAAGTACTGGGCAAACTGGAGAATATATAATCTTGGAGTCTTGGAACTTTTTTAACCACTTGTGGGATCCAGAGGAAGACTGCAGACCACCACTCTCTACTGGACTGCAGATCACCACTTTTCAACCAGACTGCAACCACCACTTTTCAACCAGACTGCAACCATCACTCTCGACCAGACTGCAATCACCACTCTTGACCAGACTGCAACAGCACTCTCACCAACAGGTTTCCCCCTCTTCTTTTACTTTGGACTCCGGGGGCCCAAAGAACACCACTCTGTTCATGCCCCAGGGTGCTGGGTTATACATTTGGGTTTTGTGGGTTAAAACCACTTGTTTGTCTGTATAATTGTACTTACTGTATTATTTTATTAAATTGATATTCTGACTTATAATCTCTCTTTTGAGTTGAGTTCATTTCCCCTGCTGGTTTACCTTTAAACCAGCACAGCTCCTATTTCTCCCTTATTCCCTCCTTTCCCTTCTGATTGGTCTAT
>NW_020885979.1:0-4241 GCF_003945725.1 Corapipo altera
TAAGTTGCTTGGCTGGGAAGAGGGATAAAAACACCTTTGCTCTGTGTAAAATTCGGGTTAGGAAACTTACAAGTCCTCCTTGGCTTTTTATTAGAAGCAATGAAAAATGTTGAGCTGTCAAATGGTTATGTAATTACATACTTCTCCTACTTATTGAATAATTATATACTTCTTATAATTGCTGAGTAATCACTCTGCTATAACTAGAATTTAATGTTAAAGCTAATTGGATAATTACTGTATACGAACGTTGTTATACAGGCAACTTGGAGTAGAGCGTTATCCTTTTAATTCCTATTCTGTTACTCAAAACTGTCTTTTTAAAATCTAGTAGAGTTAGCCATTGGAAGAAAGATTAATGATGGAATAAAAATATCAGCGGAGGAAACACATGTTTTCCTTCCAGGTTCAGGTGGATGAAAATAAAAATATTAACATGTTAAAACTGTGCTGTAGATAGAAAAAGTTTAATTTTCTCATGAATTTGGTATGTCTTTCAGGGGACTGCAGGCCATGCTGGAAAGCAGGTGTAACTGCGGGTGACCTTTTCTGCTCTATGCAATGAGTTGGCTTATAAACTCCTAAGGTAAGCATTTTTCTAGAGAATGCAAAAATTTTTACAAGTGTATCATAGGCACAAGAATTAACACTAATGTTTGGAATTTGCAGTTATCACACAACTTTTCTAGAAGATAAGTAATTTTTGAGAGCTGACTCCTGTTTGCAGTCTCGAGCAGTCAGCTCTGCAGCTGCAGAGTTGCTTCATGGGTTGGTTTGCTTGTTTTCCAAGGTTTACAGGTACCATAGACTGTTACCAAAAGCAGGAGAAATGATGAATAATATTTTTTCTCCCCAATAGCCAAAGTTTCATGTGTCTATGTCTGTTACTGGTATAAATAGCAAGTCTTCTTTTGAGTAGGAATAAGACTTAGTTCCTAAAGACAGTGAATTGTAGCAGATACAAGGTCTGGCATTCGTTCTTCTCCCCCCTTTCATGTTTTTTCCTAGCAGATAACGCTCATTATTCTGTGGTAAATGACACTCAGATGTTCTGCAACAGCAAGAAATTCAATGTGTGGGTACCATTAAAGGCCTGATTCCATTTTCTAGCTCCACAGTGCAAGTGAATGCATCCAACAGCCAGAGCAGCTTGAGGAGTGATGCTGTAACAATTGTCAGGCCTCCAGGAGGTGAGTGTGAAAAAGTGCTTTTTCTGTGCCTGGAACAATTCCACAAACACTCTGTTGAACAAAATGGGATTTGTTATCTCAACTGAGGACTGGAAGTTCAGAATATGATGTTTGCATTAGTAGTTCTTCCTAACAAAATTGTTCTTTTTGGCTTCTAATTTGTCACATTGTTAACTTTAGGAACTAGAGAATGAAAACGGTTTTGTAGTTAACATATTGTGAAAGTACCTCTGTGTATTATGTACTTTATTTTTTTTCTGTGAATGGGGGTGTATTCTCTCAGGGACAGCTGCTCTAGTCCAAGAATACAGAGAGACTCACCCGCAGTTTGGAACCTGTTTTAGAATAGAAGTTGGAAGTGCTGACAAAGGAGCACTTACTGGATAGACTTAGAGAATTTGTTTAATAACAGTAATATACACCATTGGCAATATATTGAACCAGAATCCACCAAGTTCTTTAGTTGTAAGAAAGTCAATTACAATGTGCTGATTTACAGTGACTGAGGCTCTAAACCCCTCTGGCTGCTATCTTCATAACAACTGGAAATGAGAGAACTGAGCAAATACACCCTGAACACCGTGAGGGTTTTGTTCTGTGGTTTTGTTTTGGTTGGTTGTTGTTTTGTTTGGGTTTTTTTTGTCAGGAAAACTTTTGCATTTCTAGCTGGTGTAGGTGTGTCCCCTTTGAATTCCCTTTTCATGACCATCCTGGAGAATTAGCTTTGGTTGAATAAATGCCAATGGAAACAATTAATTTAAGACACTTTTGAATTCTAATGTGAGAGCCCAACAGCTCTTGATCTTGAGAGATGTGTGGGTGTAGCTGTTGTGTAAGATCAGTGTAGAGTTGCCAAGCATTAAAAAATCTGGAAAAGAAATTTCTTTAGAATTAATGTAATTAGGTAAATGACTTGAAGTGATGCAGAGGATGTAAAACTGCAACATTCTGGGAGAAAATCTTCTGCATGACATTCTGGACTATACATTTCTTGTCTCAATGAGTGCTGTTTCTGATGAAGAGGCAGCTAGAAGAACCCATTATTTTAGAATTGCTTTGTAATAAGGGATGATAAGCTAGCAGAAAATAAATTTGCAATCACTGCTGATAATACTCCAGTTAAATCCATTTGTTGCCTTCCTCTGACCATCAAAGCCCTAAGTATGGAGAGGAATGAGAGGTCCTCTATGCAGAAAGGAGTAGGATTATGTTGAAAAAATAGGGGTGAGAATCAGATTCCCAGGAGCTGAGTGACATCCAGGAACTGCTCGGGCCCAGGTGGTGCTGGGTGATGTTTAGAGGGCGGAGCAGCCGCTGTCAGTGGCTGACATTGGTCTGAATGACACCTATCCCCTCAGTCCCCAGGCCGGGGGGTCACAGGGGGAGAAACAACAATGGGCTGAATTACCCGGCGCTGCACACTCGGCTCAGTTGGGCTCCTTGTTCTCCTGCAGATCCAGAGGGTGGCTGGTTCTGTGCCGGGTGCCCAGGCAGGAGCACAGGATGGGCTCAGGTGGGGGCACGTGCCTGCCCTTTGCTGCTCCATCAGAAGGACTCAGGGATGGGCTGTCAGTGGGAGGGGGTGGTGGGAAGGAGCCTCCACTCAGGGGCTGGAGCTTCAACTTCTAAAGAAGGCTGTACTTAATCAATGAGCTGTAACTCAGGATTTCTCCCAGCATTCCAGAGCTTTTCATTTAGCCAGCTGAGAGTGCCCAGGGCATAGTCAGGTTAATGTTTAACTCTTCCAACACTGCACTCATCTCGAGGATATGCTGTCATCCTGAGAAGAAGGAAGGGAGATGCTGTGCCTATTCCCTAGGGCTGGGCAGGAAGCAAAATCTTCAAAGCCGTGACCCTTCTGAAGGAGTTGATCTTGTGTTATTCCTCAGTAGTCAGCACTGAAAATTCTGTATCCGAGACACTGAATGAAAAGGAGAGTTGCCGAGAGGCTTGTTTGGGGGAGATGTTTTTTTGGTTTGTTTTTGAAGGTTGGATCATGAAAATCAGTCTTGTTACTGACTTTGTGGTTATTTTTTGGGAAGATTTGTGTGAGTTTGTGGTCATTTTTTGGGGAGATTTGGGTGAGTTTTGGGTGTATTTTTTGAGAAGATTTGGGTGAGTTTGTGGCCATTTTTTGGGAAGATTTGGCTGAGTTTCTGGTCAGTTATTAGGGAGATTTTTGTTAGTTTGTGGTCATTTTTTGGGAAGATTTGGGTGAGTTTGTGGTCAGTTATTGGGGAGATTTTTGTGAGTTTATAGTCATTTTTTGGGGAATTTGGGTGAGTTTGGTGTCATTTTTTGAGGAGATTTTTCTGAGTTCTGGGTCATTTGTTAGGGAGATTTGGGTGAGTTTAGGGTCATTTCTAGGGGAGATTTGGGTGAATTTGTGTTCCTTTTTTAAGGAGATTTGTGTGGGTTTTGGGTCATTTTTTGGGGAGATTTGGGTGAGTTTTGGGTCACTTTTGGGGGAGATTTGTTTGAGTTTGTGGTCAGTTTTTGGGGAGATTTGGGTGAGTTTGTGGTCATTTTTTTGGAAGATTTGTGTGAGTTTTGGGTCATTTTTTGGGGAGATTTGTTTGAGTTTCTGATAATTTATTTCGGGAGATTTTTGTGAGTTTGTGGTCATTTTTGGGGGAGATTTGGGTGAGTTTGTGGTCACTTTTTAGAGAGATTTTTGTGAGTTTTGGGACATGTTTTGGTTTGGTTTGGGTGAGTTTTGCGTCATTTTTTTCGGAGATATGGGTGAGTTTGTGGTCATTTTTTGGGGAGATTTCTGTGAGTTTTGGGTCATTTTTTGGGGAGATTTCTGTGAGTTTTGGGTCATTTTGGGGGGAGATTAGGGTGAGTTTTTGGTGTATTTTCGGTGGAGATTTGGCTGAGTTTATATTCTTTTTTAGGGAGATTTGAGTGAGTTTGTGGTCATTTTTGGGGGGATTTAATTGAGTTTTTGGTCATTTTTAGGGAGATTTGGGTGAGTTTGTGGTGTATTTTTGGGGAGATTTGGGTGAGTTTGTGTTCACTTTTGGGGGAGATTTGTTTGAGTTTTGGGTC
>NW_020885979.1:4251-8182 GCF_003945725.1 Corapipo altera
TTTTTTGAGGAGATTTCTGGGAATTTTGGGTCATTTTTTGGGGACATTTGCGTGAGTTTTTGGTGTATTTTTGATGGAGATTTGACTGAGTTTATATTATTTTTTAGGGAGATTTTTTTGAGTTTGTGGTCATTTTTGGGGGGATTTAGTTGAATTTTTGGTCATTTTTAGGGAGATTTGGTTGAGTTTGTGGTGTATTTTTTGGGGAGATTTAGGTGAGTTTGTGTTCACTTTTGGGGGATATTTGTTTGAGTTTTGGGTGATTTTTGGGGAGATTTTGTGAGTTTGGTGTCATTTTTTAAGGAGATTTCTGGGAATTTTGGGTCATTTTTTGGGGAGATTTGGGTGAGTTTTGGGTCATTTTTTGGGGAGATTTGGGTGAGTTTGTGGTGTATTTTTTGGGGAGATTTGGGTGAGTTTGTGGTCAGTTACTTAGGAGATTTTTGTTAGTTTGTGGTCATTTTTTAGGGAGAGTTGTTTGAGTTTGTGGTCATTTTTATGGGAGATTTGGGTGAGTTTGTGATCATTTTTGGGGAGATTTGGGTGAGTTTGTGGTCATTTTTTGAGGAGATTTCTGTGAGTTTTGGGACACTTTTTGGGGAGATTTGGGGGTGTTTGTGGTTATTTTTTGGGGAGATTTGAGTGAGTTTATGGTCAGTTATTGGGGAGATTTGGGTGAGTTTGTGGTCAGTTATTGGGGAGATTTTTGTTAGTTTATGGTCATTTTTTTGGGAATTTCGTTGAGTTTGGTGTTATTTTTTGAGGAGATTTTTCTGAGTTCTGGGTCCTTTGTTGGGGAGATTTGGGTGAGTTTGTGGTCATTTTTAGGGGAGATTTGGGTGAATTTGTGTTTCTTTTTCTGGGCAGAATTTTGTGGGGTTTGGGTCACTTTTGGGAGAGATTTGGGTGAGTTTGTGGTCATTTTTTAGGGAGATTTGTGTGAGTTTTGGGTCATTTTTTCGGGAGATTTGTTTGAGTGTGGAGAAAGTTTTATAACCCCTGAATGGCCCTTTTTTTGCTTGAATGGACACTATACACCTGACTGAACATTACCTGGATCGGACAGTTCTACCCCAGTTATCCCCAGTTTGGGGGGTCTCAGGGGGGCCCGGGAGGACTCAGGTGTTCGGGGGGGATCCCCCCATATCCCCCCGCTGGTCCACACCCGGGTCCCCACCCCTCACCTGCCGGGGGTGCTGGGCCCTGTTCCCAGGCAGGGGGGCGACAATGGGGACTTGTTGGGGACGGGGGGGGGCCTGTGTGCCCACCCTGGTGGCACCGTGGGGACAATGGGGTTGCCCACTGGGGTGGCACAGTGAGTGTGGGGAAAATGGGGACCCGTGGGGACGGTGGGGGTGCCTGCCATGGTGGCACCATGGGGACAGTGGGGACAAGGGGGACCTGTGGGGACAGTGGGGGTGCCCACCGGGGTGGCACAGTGAACGTGGGGACAATGGGGACCAGTGGGGACATTAGGGGATGCCTGCCATGATGGCACCGTGGGGACAGTGGGGTGCCCGCCGTGGTGGCACCGTGCCCGTGGGGACGATGGGGACCCGTGGGGACAGTGGGGGTGCCACTGCCACGGTGGCACCATGGGGACATTGAGGACAGCGGGGGTGCCCGTGGCGGTGGCACCGCGCCCGTGGGGACAATGGGGACCCGTGGTGGCACCGTGGGGACAGTGGGGACAGTGGGGGTGCCAGTGCTGCGGTGGCACCGCACCCGTGGGGACAATGGGGACATTTCCCTGGCCGGGAGGGAAGTGCCGGGAGGAGGGTGAGGAACAATGAACTGGCGCTGGGGCCTTACCTGCCCGCGCCGGCCCCGGGCACACGCGTGGGCCTGACACCGTGTGGGCGTTAACATGTGTGTGAACACGCGTGTCTGACACCGTGTGGGCGTGAACATGTGTGTGAACACGCGTGTCTGACACCGTGTGGGCGTGAACGTGTGTGTGAACACGCGTCTGACACCGTGTGGGCGTGAACATGTGTGTGAACACGCATGTGCCTGACACCGTGTGTGCGTGAACATGTGTGAACGTGTGTGTGTGAACACGTGTCTGACACCATGTTAGTGTGCACACGGGTGTGCCTGACACTGTGCACATGTGTGTGTGAACACGTGTGCCTGGCACTGTGTTAGTTGTGCACACACGTGTCCTGTGTGTGAACACGTGTCTGATAGCGTGTGTGCATGAACATGTGTGTGTCTGACACCGTGTGTGTGAACACGTGCGCCCTGTGTGTGCACATGTGTGCCCTGACACCGTGTGCTTGTGCACACACATGTTCTGACCCTGAGGGGGGCTGGAGAGGGGGTGGCACACACGTGTGTAAACGTGGGAAGTCCTGGGACACCCGGGGACAGGAACGCGGGAACTCAGGACACATGTGACGTGCACACCCAGCACACACGTGTGCATGGCCCTGGGAGCTGTGGGAGCAAGAACACGGGAGGACACAGCACACGGACCCAGTACATGTGTGTGGGAGCGTGTGCACGGCCCTGGGACACTCAGAGGCAGGAACATGGGAGGACACAGCACACGGACCAAACACACACGTGTGTAAGCATGTGCACGGCCCTGGGAGCTGTGGGAGCAGGAACATGGGAGGACACAGCACACGGACACAGCACATGTGTGTGGGAGTATGTGCACGGCCCTGGGACACCCGAGGGCAGGAACATGGGAACCCAGGACACACGTGATGTGCACACCCAGCACACGCATGTGGGAGCGTGTGAACACACCTGGCAGCTGGGAGAGCAGGAACACGGGAGGACACAGCACACGGACCCAGCACACACGTGTGGGTAAGCATGTGCACGGCCCTGGGGGCAGGAACACGGGAACCCAGGACACACGTGATATGCACACCCAGCACATGCGTGTGCAAGCGTGTGAACACACCTGGGAGCTGAGGGAGCAGGAACACGGGAGGACCCAGCATGCGGACCCAGCACATGCGTGTGCAAGCGTGTGAACACACCTGGGAGGTGAGGGAGCAGGAACATGGGAAAACACGGAACACAGGAACCCAGCACACACGTGTGTAAGCGTGTGCACAGCCCTGGGAGCTGTGGGAGCAGGGACACGGGAGGACACAGCACACGGACCCAGCACATGCGTGTGCACGGCCCTGGGGGCAGGAACACGGGAACCCAGGACACGCGTGACCCACACACACGCGTGTGTTCTCCCCTTGTTCTGGGCTGGGGGCTGCAAGGACCCCCCCACCACCATTTTTTGACCCCTCCACCCATTTTTGAACCCCCAGGGCCCTTCCCCATCATTTGGGGAAACCCCCCCACTTGTCACCCCAGACCCCTCCCTGCTCCCCCCCCCTTGTGATCCTTCCCAGCCCCCCCATTTGGGGTGACCCCCCCCCAAAAAAATCGTCAAAACCACCACAAAAAGGCTTCAGGGGGGAGGGAGGGGGGGACGGGGAGGGTTTTGAGGGGTCCCAGAAGGTCCTGGGGGGGCCACGAGATGTTTTTGGGGGGTCCCAGAAGGTTCCGGGGGGCCACGAGATATTTTGGGGGGGTCCCAGAAGGTTCCCAGAAGGTCCTGTGGGGGGGCATGGGATGTTTTGGGGGGTCCCAGAAGGTTCAGAAGGTCCGGGGGGGGGGGCACGGGATATTTTGGGAGGTCCCAGAAAGTCCTGGGGGGTCACGGGATATTCTGGGGGATCCCGGAAGGTCCGGGGGGGTCACGGAATATTTTGGGGGGTCCCAGAAGGTCCTGAGGAGCCACGGGATATTTTGAGGGGGTCCCAGAAGGTCCAGGTGGGGGGCACAAGACATTTTGGGGGGTCCCAGAAGGTCTTGGGGGGTCACGAGATCTTTGGGGGGTCCCAGAAGGTCCGGGGGGGCTCATGGGATATTTTAGGGGGGTCCCAGAAGGTCCGGGGGGGGGGGGGGGGGG
>NW_020885980.1:0-8173 GCF_003945725.1 Corapipo altera
TGGTCATTTTTCGGGGAGATTTGTGTGAGTTTTGTGTCATTTTTTGGGGGGATTTGTGATAGTTTCTGGTCATTTTTTTGGGATATTTGGGTGAGTTTCTTTTAATGTTTTGTGATTTTGGTGATTTTGGTGATTTTGAGGTCACATTTTGGGAGGAGATTTTCGTGAATTTTGGGTCATTTTTGGTGGAGATTTTAGTGATTTTGAGGTCACTTTGGGGGGGTGATTCGTGTGAATTTTGGGTCATTTTGGGGGAAGATTTGGGTGAGTGTGTGATCATTTTTTGGGGAGATTTGGGTGAGTTTCTGGTCATTTTTTTGGTAGATGTGGGTGAGTTTCTGGTCATTGTTTGGGGAGATTTGGGTGAGTTTGTGGTCATTTTTTGGGGAGATTTGGGTGAGTTTGTTGTCATTTTTTGGGGAGATTTGAAGGAAAATTCAGGAGTCTCCCCCTGCCAGTAAAAGAGAAATCTGGAAGCTTTGGTTTTGTGGTGCAGTTGGTTTGTCAGCCTGGAGACTCCATGGGCAGCAAGAGCTTTCTCTACTGTCACAGAAATTTCATCACGGGACTGGTGGATATCTGCTGTGTGAGTTTTAAGCCATTTTTTGGGGAGATTTGGGTGAGTTTCTGGACATCTTTTGGGGAGATTTGTGTGAGTTTTGGGTCATTTTTTGAGAGATTTGTTTGAGTTTGTGGACATTTTTTGGGGAGATTTGGGTGAGTTTGTGGTCATTTTTTGGGGAGATTTGGGTGAATTTCGGTTCATATTTGGGGGAGATTTGGGTGAATTCTGGGACATTTTTGGGGGAGATTTTGAGGTCACACTATGGGGGAGATTCGTGTGAGTTTTGGGTCATTTTTTGGCGAGATTTAGGTGAGTTTTGGGTGTATTTCGGGGAGATTTGGGTGAGTGTGTGGTCATTTTTTGGGGAGATTTGGGTGAGTTTCTGGTCATTTTTTGGGGCGATTTGTGTGAGTTTCTGGTCATTTTTTGGGGAGATTTGGATGAGTTTCTGGTCATATTTTGGGGAGATTTGGGTGAGTTTGTGGTCATTTTTTGGGGAGATTTCCTTGAGTTTTTTGTGTATTTTTTGGGGAGATTTGTGTGAGTTTCTGGTCATTTTTGGGGGAGATTTGGGTGAGTTTTGGATCACTTTTTGGGGAGATTTGTGTGAGTTTCTGGTCATATTTTGGGGAGATTTGTGTGAATTTGTTGTCATTTTTGGGGGAGATTTCCTTGAGTTTTTTGTGTATTTTTTGGGGAGATTTGTGTGAGATTCTTGTCATTTTTTGGGGAGATTAGTGTGAGTCTCTCGTGATTTTTTGTGGATATTTGTGAGAGTTTCTGGTCTTTTTTTGGGGAGAATTCGGTGAGTTTCTGGTCATATTTTTGGGAGATTTGTGTGAGTTTCTGGTGATTTTTTGGGGAGATTTGTGTGAGTTTCTGGTGATTTTGTGGGGAGTTTTCGGTGAGTTTCTTGTCATTTTTTTGGGTGATTTCTGTGAATTTTTGGTTCTATTTTTTGGAGATTTGGGTGAGTTTCTTGAGGGTGGGGGAAGGGCAGGAGAAGATTGCAAGGGTGGGGGAGGGGCAGGAGAGGACTCTATGGGTGGGGGAGGTGCCCTGAGGGTCTCTGAAGGTGGGGGAAGGGCAAGACCGACCCTGAGGGTGGCGGAGGGGCAGGAGGAGACCCCGAGGGTGGGGGAGGGGCAGGAAGGGGGGGGAAAGGCCTTGGAGGGGTCCTTAAAGGTGAGGGGAGGGGTTGAAGGTGGGTCCGTCCTTGGGAGGGGACACGCCCACTCAAAACCCAGTAAGTCCCAGCTGAGTTCTGCCTTAACTGGTCCTTGCTGGTCCCACCGCCCCGTTCCCCATTCCAGTGACCCGTACTAGTCCATACTGGTCCATACTGGTTTATACAGGTCTATACTGGTTTATACTGGTCTATCCTGGTCTATACTGGTCGGACCTTGATGGAGATGCTGAAGTGCCTCCAACCCCCTTAACTGGTCCTTACTGGTCCCACCGCCCCGTTCCCCATTCCAGTGACCTGTACTGGTTTATACTGGTTTATTCTGGTCTATCCTGGTTTATACTGGTCTATACTGGTCCATACTGGTTTATACTGGTCTATACCGGTCTATACTGATCTATACTGGTCTGTACTGGTCTGTACTGGTCTGACCTTGATGGACATGTTGAAGTGCCCCCAACCCCCTTAACTGGTCCTTACTGGTCCCACCGCCCTGCTCCCCATTGCAGCGACCCATATTGGGTCGGTGGTGGCGAGAACCCCAACAGGAACCAGGCAGGGTCTTCCTGCCATTGGATGAGTGCTGTGTGAGGTCAGGGTTGCTCACAGATCCAGATCACATCAACATGTTTCCAAGAGCCCTGTAAAATGGGAAGGGCAAAGCACAATTATTAGGAAGGAAAGGGGCTTTTCTGAGACAGTGTTTTCAGTTTCCTACTCCTGAGGAATCTGGGGGTTGAGAAATGGAAAAGGAGTTCTCATGTTGGACAAGTCACTGAGACTCCTGAGTTGTAACTTGGAATGCACAGTGCTTCTGCAAGCAACTTCCTAATGTGCTTTCGGCTTCTGCTCTGCTTTTGACAGAAGCAGCATCACTTCTGCTGGACCCATCTGTTTTTTCTTTATCTGCCCTTTTCCACCCTCAAAAAGAAAAGTTACCCTGTCAGTGCCCTGCAAACAGGCAGGTTTCTCTCAGGCCAAAGTGAGTGCACAGACATTCGGATGGAGTGCTGACAGGGAAGTCATGAATGGATTTCTGATGTTGAGTCTACTGTTTTGAAATCAGAAAATGTGCTGTTGAAGTCATCGTTAGCCTTTGAGAGGGAAACAGGAGAAAAATCGAATAAACTTGTCGCTAAAAATGAGTCACTTCAAACTGAGGTTGACCACCTTCAAAGTCTTGTTGCACCAGAGCGCAGAGAGAAAACTTGCTAAAAAAACAGGCTCCTGGTTTGGTCAGGCAACTTCATAAACCAGTGTCTTGCCCTGGCATTGAGACTTGGGAAACCACAGAGAACCCTGATTCTAAGTCTGACGAGAGAAAGAAACCGGGAGACTCTGAAGTTCAACTGATGTTCCTACAGTCTCCCAGCTTTCCTCACATTCATGAAACTAGAGTGAGTGACCCCTGTGATAATGAACAAAGGGAAGATTATTCTTAACCTCCCTCAAATTCCTTTGTGCCTGAAACTGAATCCACTAAAAAACCTTGGACTCAACAAGAGAACCCGACCCGGAAAACAACTCAATTCAATCGGATTCAAGTGGTTAAAGAACAGAAGCCTTATGGCGATAAGCCTGGACAAATTAAAAGCCAGACAGTGAAATCCTATCAATATATCACATACCTTGCGATTCCAGTTGGTTCTCATCAACAGTTAATACAATTTCCAATGGATATGGGGACACAAGGTTCACAGCAAAATGCCAAAGCTGGGATTAAAACCCAGACGAAAAGGAGATAAAATCACTGGAGAAAAAGAAGCAACCAGAGTCTTCAACCAAGAGCTTCACCCTGTTACTGTTTTGTTGATATTACCATTTTGCTTTTTATTTTAATAATCATCTTGTATGGTAAAATTTGGATGATTATGAAACAGTCAGCTCACCGATTACCCCCATCAATACTAGACGATGCCTGCAGTATAAAGGCATAAACCCCTCCCAACCCCTCCAGGAGCCCTCAAATCCCATCCCGGTCCCACAGGACACTCCCAACTTCCCCTCAAACCATCCGAGGCCCCCAGACTGACTCCCACACCCAGAAAGCTCTTGTTGCCCATGGAGCGCCCAGCGTGGCCATGGTACCAACCTTCTTGATACGCGCTTGCGGGACTCGGCAACCGCTTGAAAAAACCTCAGCAGCTACTGCCCGGGATGGGTCCCAGCCGCCGAGCGGAGCGCACAAGCACATTGCAGCCCGACACACGCTGCCCGGAGAGAGCCGTGTGAGACAGAATCATGACCACCGCCGCTGCAGTCACCCCGGGCAGGGTCAGGGTGCGAGTCAGCACCAGAAAACTGCCGCACTACCTCGGCAAGTCCCTGTGTCACCACCCGCTACCGTTCTCAGCAGCAGCAGCCAAGCAGCGGCCAGAGGCGTGAGGTCAACACCCCGGAACAGTTCCCTGAGGAAGGACCAGCGCCTCTGGCGCCCCAGCAAACAACGAGGTCGAGAGACCCGCGGCGGAGGAAGCAGCAACAGGACCCGAGCGGGAACCACTCAGAAGGCAGGAGGAACCCGGAAACGAAAGAGGCACCGGGAAAGACAAACACAAGCAGAGCACGAGGTATGCAAAAACCGGGGCTATGGAGCGTGGGCGACGGAGAGGATCCTACAGAGTCCCTGGGGGGCTCTGGGAAAGGTCCGAGGGAGGAAAGAGCCCGAGCGGGACCAGCGACGAAGGAGGGAGCGAACGGAAGCCCGGGAGCAACAGCACGAGAGACACCCAGGAACAGTGACCCCAGAGACAAACGGAGGGGGGCAGACACAAAGCTGCCGACTTCAGCAGTAGTCAAAGCAGCAAAAACCCCCTTCCTTGACTTTTTTTCCTTTTTCTTTGCAACCTGAATTATGAACTGGTCTTTTTTTGCAAACCCTTTTTGTTTATTAACCTGTTTCAGCTTCACAGTGTAAGGCGAACAAAACGCTACCAATACAGAGATTGTCCCCCCGCACCCCGCGAAGAAACAAACAAACAAAAAAAGAAAAGGGGGGGGGGGAAGTGAAGGAAGCAAAGAACCCTTGCTGAATGAAGATACCCTTCCATAAGTAACAACCAAAATAGTTTTTAAATGTATGCATTGTTGTATTTTTGAAAATTTTTAAGTCTTTGCAATAACAATTTTCCCTAAGTCCAAAAGCCAAATTAACACAGAAAGACATATATTTGTCTTAAAAATCGAAGAAGTATATATTTTATCCTCGAACTATAGGAATGTTTATATGTATTTGAAATTTACATTGAACATGAAGCAAAATATGCTTATGTTTGTACAGGTTATACTATCATCAAAACAGAAAACATAGCTATATTACTAATCTAAGGGTAAGAAACAAAAAAAGCCAATTTCTTGGTTCATAACCAAAAGACACTGTAAAATGAAACCCAAAGGTATGTTTGTATGAGGTGTGTTCGATGGCCATGGAGTGTGAATGTGTGAATGTATGCGTGCGTGTGAATACAGAATATGTTCTGATTTATACACAAATGCGCATTACCTCACATATGCACAAACACCCTTAGATAAAAAACAGAATACATATCACCCTGAGTTGAATAGAATTTCATTTGCAGAGATGTCTTAGGTTAAATAAAAGTTTTCAAAAACAAACACAAAAAAAACTTTCAGGTAAAAATCAGGAGCACACAAACCCTGAAGTCATCAAGTTATTAAGTTTGGTTCAAAATCAATTGCCTATAAGTCAATAGGATCCTTAGAGGATAGCTTAAATAAGATTTTATAAGAGTAATTTCTAATAAGAAATAATGGGAATAAGTTAAGTTGTTTAAACAAATTCTATATTAATCCAGGGTTATTTAATTTAGCGTTGTTGGGAATTTTTCCTTCTTGCATTTTGTTCCTTGTTTACTTTTCTATATCCAAAAATGTCTGATAGTCTTTGTGATTGGTTAAATGTTCTTAATGTTAAGGTTAAGTTTAAGAAAATATATAGCAATGTGCAGAACGCCTTAAAACAAGTATGATTCCTTCACATGCCTTTATAATGCCAAACCTTGTGGCCCAAACTATTCTGACACACAATGCCTTTGCATAATCATACTTTCCATCTCAGGTATATAAAAGACTGTACATTGCCTTGAAAAAGGAACCTCCTTGTTAAAATTAATTTCACTTGTGGTATTAAAAGTAAGACTGCAATGTTTCTTGTTAGATCCATTTAAGAATGCCTTTGCTTCTAAAATGCAGCTATAGAATTTGTTCTTAGCTCACTCTGAACTAATACATCAATGCATTGATAAATGGAAGGAAGAAAATACTAATCAAAGCTTAGATTTCATGTTTAGTTAGCATAATAAGTCAAAAGAAAACATTTAAGGTAATATTTGTATTCCTTTGTATTTTGTCTTGCATTAGCAAACGTTTGATCAAAGTTTTTTCCCAGTTTTTTGTTTTTTTAGAAAAATAAAAAAAGAAGGGGCAGATGTGGGAGCCCAAACCCAGCTTTCAGCAAAGGAAAACAAGGGCTGACAAAAACCTGGTGATCTGAAGGACCTGGACCCTTCTCACAAGACCTGTTAAAGTTCTACCTCTTGGATCAAGCCTGGCTCCAGTAGAAATCAGAAAAGACTTTTGAGATGATTGTATCAAACCATGTCTAAACCCCTGTAATCCCTCTATCCCCCATGTAATCCTACTAGAAGAAAAATTAACTATTTAGAAATTGCAGTAAAAACTTGTGTAATTCCACAATTAACATAACTCGTCCCCTTCATTAACATGTCCAACCTCAGATAACTTTAAAATCGTGTTCTCGTGTTCAATAAACTATTCCAGTTCCCCCATACTGGAATCGCGTCTAGTTTTTATTTTTCAGACCGCCACTGTGGTCCTATTTTGGGGAGATTTCTGTGAGTTTGTGGTCATTTTTTGGGGAGATTTGGGTGAGTTTCTGGTCATTTTTTGGGGAGATTTGGGTGAGTTTTGGGTAATTTTTTGGGGAGATTTGGTTGAGTTTCTGGTCATTTTTGGGGGGGATTTGGGTGAGTTTGTAGTCATTTTTTGGGGAGATTTGGGTGAGTTTGTGGTCATTTTTTGGGGAGATTTGGTTGAGTTTGTGGTCGGTTTTTGGAGATATTTTGGTGAGTTTCTTTTTATTTTTAGGGGAGATTTTGGTGATTTTGAGGTCACCTTTCTGGGGAGACTTGGGTGAGTTTTGGGTCATTTTTGGGGGAGATTTTGGTGGTTTTGAGGTCACATTTGGGGGAAATTTGCGTCATTTTTGGGGGAGATTTGGGTGAGTTTGTGGTCATTTTTTGGGGAGATTTGGGTGAGTTTCTGGTCATATTTTGGGGAGATTTCTGTGAGTTTGAGGTCATTTTTTGGGGAGATTTGGGTGAGTTTGTGGTCATTTTTGGGGAAGATTTGGGTGAGTTTGAGGTCATTTTTTGGGGAGATTAGTTTCAGTCTGTCACTTTCTGTTTACAGTCCTGCCTCCCAACTGCCGACCCGACTTCAAAAATTGCCTACGGAGGAAGATTCCTCCCACAGCAATGATGCCAGCACGGAAACTCTTTCTCCCCATTGAGTCTTCAGACTGACAAACCAACTGCACCACAAAGTCAAAGCTCGCAGGTTTTCTTTCCTGGGGATAACGGCTGTTGTTTCCTGTTTTCAGATATGTCTCCCAACTCACAGCCCGACTTGTAAAATTGCGCACAATAAAGATTCCTCCCACACCAAAGGTGCCAACACAGAAAGCTCTGGCTCCCCATGGAGTCTCCAGGTTGACAAACCAACTGCACCACAAAGTCAAAGCTTCCAGGTTTTCTTTCTGGGGATAGGAGCTGTTGGTTCCTGTTTTCAGCCCTGCCTCCCAACTACCAGCCTGATTTCTAAAATTGTATATAAACAAAGATTCCTCCCACACCAAAGACGCCAGCAGAGAAAGCTCTGGCTCCCCATAAAGTCTCCAGGCTGACAAACCAACTGCACCTACCACAAAACCTAAGTATCCAGATTTCTCTTTTGCTGACCTAGGGAGACTCCTGAATTTTCCTTCAGGGTACACGCTTTTGAGAATGGTCGATGGGCACGCGAAGCATAACATCCCTCTGGGCTCAGAAGCCTGGGTCAACTTCTCCTGGTCTGTTCTGGGGAGCATCCCTGCTGGCAGCGGGAGCACTTCTGCTGGTGACAAAGACCACTTGGGCTTTTGTCAGGGGCTGTGACGAGGCAGTGCATGGGAGAAGCACCTTCCCCAGAGAAAGTTTGGACGTGGCATGGCATCTCCCACCTGCTTTGAACTGCATGGAGATGCAGTCTCTGTGAGAAGAGCTCTGCTGTGTCCCTCCTCCTGCTCCTCTTGCTCAGAGGAGCGGGGAACAGCCTGTCACACCTGAACTGGATGTGCTGGAACCAGCACATCTGCAGCAGGTTGAGGGGCACTCAGATGCAGG
>NW_020885981.1:0-8167 GCF_003945725.1 Corapipo altera
GCCGGCACTCATGGCCGCGCGCCTGGCCTGGCGGCACGCTGAGGGCTGCCTGCGGGCGCTCGGCCGCCCCGGGACCCCCGCCCCGGCCCCCGAGAGCCTGGCCGAGCTCTTCCAGGGGCTGGAGATCTACAACCGCGTGGTGCAGGGGCTGGCGGAGGAGCTGGGCCCCGAGGCGGGTCCCGGGGGTCTCCCCGCTCCCTTCACGGTGGACGGGGTGCTGCGGGTGCTGGCGGCCGAGCGCGGCCGGGCCGTGGCCGAGCGGCTGCAGCCCCTCCTGCAGCCCCGGGGTGGGGACATCAGGGACGGACACGTGTGCTGGGAGGACGTGGCGGTGCCGTGGCCGCTAGGGCACGATGCTGCGGGGACGGACACGGGGACGGCCGCGGAAGGTTCCGGAGCAGAGGCGCTACCGGGGCTGGCGGCTGAGCTGCAGGAGCTGTGCCTGGAGGACGAGGAGCTGACGGGACACGTTTTGGGGGCGCTGGTGGCCTCGGCCGACAGCCTGTGGCAGCCGGTGCTGTCCGAGAGCCCCGAGCCCATGGGGCCGCGCCCGGGCAGCGCGGGGGGCTGGAAGTCGGTGCGGTGGCTGGACACTGCCCGCGGCCCCGCGGCCGCCGCGCTGAGCGCCCGGTACCGCCCACTGCTCTGGGGGGCCGCGGGCGCCGCGCTGGGGCACGGCCTGGGCAGCCCCCCCCGCCACCCCGAGTGCCACCGTCGCCACGGCGCAGGAGCTGAGCCGCGCCCTCGCCGCGGGTACGTGGGGACACGGGGGGCAGGGGCTGCCACGGGGGATCCCTGCCCTGCCCTGAGCCTCCGTGTGCCCCCACAGCCCGTGTGCCCCCCGAGTGCCAGGAGGAGCTGGGGGTGCTCTGCCTGCGCCTGATGTGCCGGAGCATCCTCTGCAGCTGGGACATGGGTACGGGGGGCTGGGGGAAGTATGGGGTGGGGGACGGGGGTACAGGGTTAGGGAGCGGCGTTAGGGAGGTCTGAGGTGCAGGTGTGGGGCACACTGTGGGCATGGGATGAGGGAGTGGGGGGTGATCTGGGGGGTATGCAGTGAGGGTGTGGGGTGCGGGGTTTGCGCTCCAGGGTGCAGGTGTGGGGTACAGTGTGGGATGTGTGCAGTGTTGGGGGCTTCTGACTGTTTCCTCCCCAGATTTCACCTGTGCCCTGGGCTCGGGGCTGTCGGACAAGTGCTTGGAGGTCCCGGGGGGGCCCCCGGGGCCGGGGTGCAGCCGCACGGCGCAGCAGCTCCGGCGCCTCTTCCCAGCCCTGGCGCTGGCCCTGCGCTGCCTGTGCCCGCTGCCCACCCACCCACACGGTGAGCAGGGTCCGGGGTGCGTGGGGGGGCACGGGGGTCCCCTCTGTGCTGACCCCTGCCCCCAGCATCCCCTGGGGGTCCCTGCCTGCGGCTGCAGGTGCTGAGCCGGTGTCTGGCGGCGGCGGCGGCGGCTCACGCGTGGCTGACGGGCAGGGCCGGGCGGTACCTGGCGGCCTGGGCACTGCCCCAGTTCCTGCTGCTCACCCAGGGGGACCTGCAGGTACGGGGGGCACGGGGGCCTGGGGGGCACAGGGCGGGCTGGTCACTGCCCCAGCTCCTGCTGCTCACCCAGGGAGACCTGCAGCTATGGGGGCCTCGGGGGCATGGGGGAGCTGGGGCTTGGATTCACCCCTCCTGCTCCCCTCCAGGTGCTGAAGGCAGAGACAGAGCAGCTGGCGCTGCAGGTGAGTGGGACATTCCCAGAGCCGGGGGACACTGATGGGGACACCCCCCCAAAGCCACTCCCCCTGTCCCCCTGGGAGCTCCAGCTGTGCCGGCAGATCCACGGAGTGGCCGACAACATCCAGGTATGGCAGGACCCGAGTGGGGGATCCTGGGCAGAGGGGTGCCCTGGGTGCCTGTGTCACCCCATGTCCCCCACCATGCCCCAGCTCTTCTCCGGGGACGTGCTCCAGATGTTCTCCACCAGCTGCAAGCGGCTCTCGGCCGAGATCTTTGACCAGACGATGCCACTGGGCCGGCACTGGCGGCTCGGGCCACGCGCCGGTGGGTGCGGGGGGCTGGGGGCATGTTGGGGTGCTCGGGGGGCCGTGGGGGGTCACAGCGCTGAGCAGGGTCCCCGTGCCCCCCCAGAGCTGCCCAGCACCCCCAGCGCGTACGCGGCGGCCGCGGTGCAGGCGGTGCTGGGGCAGGTGCTGCAGGGGGCACAGGCCCTGCCCCGCGATGCCCAGGCACCCACCCTGGCACGGGTCACCACGGCCTTCCTGGAGGCCTGGATGGACCACATCCTCACCCACAGGATCAAGTTCAGGTACTGTGGACAGGGCTCCACACCCGGTGCCACAGCCAAGGGGCAGTGCCCTTTGTAGTCCTGGGGGCAGAGCAGGGGTCCCAGTGACGGTGCTGGGGGTCCGAGAGGTGGGGCCGGGGGGCCTGGTGAGGGTCCCAGGGGTCCTGGTGGAAGTTTGAGGAGTCCCAGTGCAGTAATAGGGGTCTCAGTGGCAGTGCTGGGGGTCCCACGACAGGGCAGGGGTCGCAGTGGCAGGTTGGGTGTCCTGGTAGCAGTTCAAGGAGTCCCAGTGGAAGTCTCGGGGGTCCTGGTGGGCAGTTCTGGGGATCTGGTGGCAGTTCCGGGATCCCAGTGGGTGTCCCGGGATGCAGTGGGGGGGGGGTCCTGGGGAGGTCCCGAGGGTCCCAGGCCCACCCTGTCCCCGTCCCAGCCTGCAGGGGGCCATGCAGCTGCGGCGGGACTTCGAGGCGGTGCGGGAGCTGCTGTGCTCGGAGCGCTCCGGGCTGGCCCCCGAGGCCCGGCAGGCGCTGCGGGCGCTGCGCGTGTTCCGCCACACGGACACGGCCGTGCGCTGCCTCCTGCAGCAGCCCGGGGGGCGCGGCGGCCACACCCGCGGCTGGGCCGGGCTGCGGCGCTGCTGTGAGAGCCGGGATGGGGCGGGAACGGGACGGGAACGGGACGGGATGGGCTGGGGGCTGGAATGGGAGGAGGGGGTGGAATATGGGGATGGGGTGGAATATGGGGATGGGGTGGGATGGGGTGGGATGGGGATGGAAATGGGGAGGAGATGGGATGGGATGGGATGGGATGGGATGGGATGGGATGGGAATGGGGAGGAGATGGGGATGGGGTGGAATATGGGGATGGGATGGGATGGGGTGGGAGTGGGGATGGGAATGGGGAGGAGATGGGATGGGATGGGATGGGATGGGATGGGATGGGATGGGATGGGATGGGATGGAGTGGGGTGGAGTGGGGTGTGATGGCATGACATGTAATGGAGGGAGGGGGATGGGATGGGATGGGAATGGGGAGGAGATGAGGATGGGATGGGATGGGATGGGATGGGATGGGAAGGGATGGGACGGGACGGGACGGGATGGGATGGGGTGTGATGGCATGACATGGAATGGAGGTATGGGGATGGGGTGGGGTGGGATGGGGTGGAATGGGGATATGGGGATGGGGGGGTGGGATGAGGTGGGGATGAAATAGGGATGGGACGGGGGTGGGGCTGAGAGGTGGGATGGAGATGGAGAAAGGACGAGGACGGGGACTGGGACAAGGATGGGGGTGGAGATGAAGATGGGAACATCAGGGAATGAGAACTAGGACGGGGACAGGGAGTCCCAGCAGGAGCAGGATCCGATATCCCAGTCCCTCCATCCCTCCCCAGGCTCGGATGAAGGCACCCACCCCCTGGATCCACCCCCGGACCCCCTGCCCGTTCTGGACCCGCTGGAGGTGGCGGTCCCGCTGCCGGGGCCGCCCCCGCCGGGCGCGGGTGGCGATGTGCCGGGCGATGTGCCGGGCGATGTGCCGGGCAGTGCCCGCGGCGCCGCTGCCGAGCCGCCGCTCCCGGGCAGCCCCCAGCAGTGGCTGTCCCTGCGGCTGCACCGCGCCCGCCGCTGGAGAGTGCCGGGGCTGCCCTGCGTGGGCAACAGCCCCGAGGGCTGACCTGCAATAAACCCACCCCACCCGTCCCGGCCACCTCTGCAAGGGGGGCACGGGGGATGGGGGTCTGAGATTGCAACTGGGACCACTTACTGGTGGGGCGGGATCTAACGGGGACTCCTGAGGGGATCTGGGGGGTCCTGGGGAGACGGGGGTGCAGGGTGGATGTCCCTGGGGGGTCCGGGGGGACAATGGGGCAGCTGGGGGTTTCTTGGAGGCCCTGGAGAGGCTGGGAGTACCCTGGGGGCTTCCAGGGGATGGCAGGGATGCAGGATGGGGGTCCATGAGGGTCCTCAAGGAGACCAGGGGTCCCTTGGTGGTCCCAGGGGATACTGGGGGTTCATAGTGGGGGTCCTTGGGAGGTCCCCAGGGAGGTCGGGCATCCGTGGGGGTCCTGGGAAAGGCTGGGGGATTCCTGGCGGGGGTCCCTTTGAGGGCACTGTTGGGGTGGCAGATGGGGGGGTCAGTGTAGCCGGGACCCCCTCCCAGCAATGGGGTTGACCAAGGGGGATAACGAAGTGGCTTCTAAGGGCGTGATGAGCATGGACTGGGTGGAAGGCGGGGTTGGGGCCATGGTGTGGGGGTCCTCGTCCCCTCGGGGCCGGTTTTGGGTCGGGCGGGGGTCCCTGGGAGGACCGAACCGCGCGGGGTCCTCCCGCCCGCCAGGGGGCGCGCGCGGCGCTCCCCGCAGCCCGTCGCGCGGCGCTGACGCTCCGGGCGCGCGCGCGGCCATGGCGGGGGAGCGGCGGCGGCGTGGGGGGGACGGGCCCCGGGAGCGGCCGCGGGACCCGAAACACCGCCAGCAGCAGAAGCAGCAGCAGCAGCCGCGGGGCCCGGGCCGGGGCCGGACGGTGCTGGTGGCCTCGGCGGCGGCGGCAGCGCTGGCGCTCGGTCTCGTGGCGGCGGCGACCGAGTGGAGCCGGTGGAGCGAAGCCTCGCGCCTCGTCACCCCCCATCCCGCGCCCCCCGCCGTCCTCCCCGGCTCCACCGGGCCCCTCGCCGCGCCCGCCTACTTCTGGGGCACGTACCGGCCGCACGTGTACTTCGGGATGAAGACGCGGAGCCCGCGCTCTGTCGTGACCGGTGAGGGGGGCGCGGGCGGGGGCTCCGCCCCGGGGCTCCGCCGGCCCCGCTGCCGCCCCGGGAGCCTCCCCTGACCCCCCGCGCTCCCCAGGGCTGATGTGGCTGCAGCACGGCGGCGGCCTGCGGCACACGTGCGAGAGCGGCGACGGGCCGGCCCGGTACGGGTGGGTGATGCACGACGGGGAGAACTTCGGCGTGCAGGAGATCCGCGACGGGCGGCTGCTGCTCAGGACGGAGTTCGTCAAGCAGCCGGGGGGAGACCACGGCGGGGACTGGAGCTGGAGGGTCACGGCGAGGACGGAGGTGAGCGCAGGGAGGGCGGGAGAGGCGTTGGGATGCCGGGGACCCTCCGTCACCCTCCTCCTGCTCCTACCCGCAGGGCAAAGGCCCGGCCCCGCTCCTGTCCCTGTTCTTTTACGTGGCCACGGACGGGCAGGGGGAGCTGCGGCCGGTGCTGCACAACGGGACCCGCCTGGCGGCCGTGGAGGGAACATCGGAGGAGCTCGGGAACTTCACCCTCACCTTCCTGCCCCCAACGGGGGAGGGTGAGGAGGAGCCTAAATACGCCAGGTGAGTCACAGGGGCACGACCCCAACCCCTTCACGGCCCCTTCATCTCTGCCCACCTTTTGTCTCCTCTGTTTCCCCCCCATTCCATGACTCCATGTCTCCTTCTCTCTGCCCGTGTCCGCCCCTTTTCTCTTCCCCCATTTCCCCCATGTCCCCCTTTCCCTAGTATCCCGTGTGCCCTTCTGCATCCCATCTGTGTCCCCTTCATCTCTCTTCCCTGCGTTCCTCCATCTCTTCCACCTTTCCCCTGACTCCATGTCCCTTGTGTCCCCTTGTCTCCCCTGTTCCTCTCTCCCTGACTCCTCATCTCCCTCATGTCTCCCCCCACCTGACTCTCCCACCTCCCCCCAGTCACCCCATCTGCCCCCCATCCCTGACCCCCCCGTGTCCCTCAGCTACAACTTCCTGGCCGCGGGGGTGCCGGGGCTGCACCGCCTCACGGAGCTGGTCCAGCGCAGCCTCCGGGAAGCCTCGCTGTTCTCTCCGCCGGGGCGGCCGCGGCGCCACTACCTGGGGGTGTCCAGGACGGGGGGCCTGCCCGGGGAGCCCCCGCAGGGGCAGCTGCTGCTGCACCAGGTGACGCTGGAGGCGCCGGCGGTGCTGGAGGTGGTGCTGGAGTCGGGCAGCGCGGCGGGGGCGCGGCGGGGGCGGCTGGCGGGGCGGGCGCTGGGCGCGGCGCTGGCCCGGCACGCGGCCGCCTTCGAGCGCCGCTTCGAGGACACCTTCGGGCTGGGGGCGCGCGGGGCGACCCCCCCCCCAGCGCCGCTTCGCCCAGGCCGCGCTCAGCGAGCTGCTGGGGGGGCTCGGCTTCTTCCACGGCCGCTCCCTGCTGCGCTCGGAGCACAGTTCAGAGCCGCTGCCCGGCCCCGAGGCCGCGCTGCTCGCGGCTGCGCCCTCCCGCTCCTGCTTCCCGCGGGGCTTCCTGTGGGACGAGGGCTTCCACCTGCTGCTGCTGGGCCGCTGGGCGCCTGAGCTGGCCCGCGACGTGCTGGCGCACTGGCTCGACCTCATGAACGCCGACGGCTGGATCCCGCGGGAGCAGATCCTGGGGGACGAGGCGCGGGCCAGGGTGCCCCCCGAGTTTGTGCTGCAGCACAGCGAGACGGCGAACCCCCCCACGCTGCTGCTGGCGCTGGAGCGGCTGCTGCCCGACGCGCCCCTGCCCTACCTGCGCCGCCTCTCCCCGCGCCTGCGCGCCTGGTTCTCGTGGCTCAACCGCACCCAGGCCGGCCCCGAGCCCCTCACCTTCCGCTGGCGCGGCCGCGACACCGACGCCGAGCGCTTCCTGAACCCCAAGACGCTGGCGTCGGGGCTGGACGATTACCCGCGCGCCTCGCACCCGTCGGAGCAGGAGCGGCACCTGGACCTGCGCTGCTGGATGGCGCTGGGCGCCCGCGTGCTGGCGGCGCTGGCCGAGCGCCTGGGGGAGCCCCCCGAGCCCTACAGCGACATGGCCCTGGCGCTGAGCGACAACGCCCTGCTGGAGCGGCACCACTGGGCGCCCGAGCTCGGCGCCTTCGCCGACTTCGGCAACCACAGCACGGCCGTGGCGCTGCGCTGGCACCGCCCGGCCCCCGCGCCCGGCCAGGCCCCGCCGGCCCCGCGGCTGCGCCGGGAGGTGCGGGAGGCGCCGCGGCCGCGCTTCGTGGGCGCGCTGGGCTACGTGAGCCTGTTCCCGCTGCTGCTGCAGCTGCTGCGCGCGGACTCCCCGCGCCTGCCCGCGCTGCTGGGCGCCATGCGCAGCGAGGCGAAGCTCTGGACGCCCTTCGGGCTGCGCTCGCTGGCCCGCGACAGCCCCTGGTACCTGCAGCGCAACACCGAGCACGACCCCCCGTACTGGCGCGGCTCCATCTGGGTCAACGTGAACTTCCTGGCGCTGCGGGCGCTCCGCGGGTACGCGCAGGCAGCGGGGCCGCACCGTGAGCAGGCGGCGCGGCTGTACCGGGAGCTGCGCCACAACCTGGTCACCAACGTGTTCCGGCAGCACGAGGCCACCGGGTTCCTGTGGGAGCACTACCGGGACAGCGACGGGGCGGGGCAGGGCTGCCACCCCTTCGCGGG
The DNA here is from genome assembly GCF_003945725.1 of Corapipo altera. Classification (NCBI taxonomy): domain Eukaryota; kingdom Metazoa; phylum Chordata; class Aves; order Passeriformes; family Pipridae; genus Corapipo; species Corapipo altera. The sequence continues at coordinate 7,679 of NW_020885981.1, forward strand.
CTGGTCCGCGCTCGTGGTGCTCGCCATGGCTGAGGACTATTAGCGGGGGGTTCCTGTGCCCCCACCGTGAGCTCAGGGCCAGGGGAGGTGCTGGGGGGCTGTGCTGGAGCCCCCTCATCTCCCCTGCAATAAACCTCCATGACCATGGCCTGTTCCTGTCCGGGTCAGGGTGTTGCTGTGTCCCCTGTGCTGCTGGGGGTCTTTGCCCCAGCTCAGCCCCATGTCCCCAAGCCGCGGCGGGTGTCTTTGTGCCCTCCCTGAGAAGTTGGGGGGCCCAACCCAGCCCAGCACCCTCATCACACCAGGGCTCCGGTACTTCCACGTCTCTTTAATGGTGAGAGAATGCGCCAGGACCACCCACCCCCACTGCCTGGGCCCCCCCCCGGCGATGGGGCCCCCCCAGGCAGCAGCACCAGGGGCACGGGGGGGCCCCAGAAGCAGTTTGGAGGGGAGGGGGCTCTGGCAGGGCCACACCACGAGTGGGGTCAC
>NW_020885982.1:0-8162 GCF_003945725.1 Corapipo altera
CAGCGCTGAGGATGAGGCCGTTGGCCAGGAGGGCAGCCAGGGAGATGCCAAGAAAGAGCCAGAAGTGCAGGAGCTGCAGCTCCCGCCTGTCTGAGAATGCCAGGAGGAGGAACTGGGTGAGGGAGTTGCTGTTGGACATTTGCTGTTCCTTAGCACAGGGTCTGTTCAGAAAAGGAAAGCACAGGGAACAATTAAGACAGCCCCTTCTCAGCAAACCCAGTGCAGTTCTCAGGGAAATCCCCTCCAAGTCAAGGCATTTCTTTTCTCTGGTTTGTGCTCTCTGAGGGTGCTCTGAGGAGCAGGAGCTCTGCCCATGTGCTGCCAAGGACTCAGTTTTGCTCTGCTGCAGTGCAGACATGGAACTGGTTTGGGACAGCTCTCCTGATCCCAGGGGATGTCACATGGAACCCAGCTTTGATGGAAAAGTTCAATTCCTGTACTGTTGTCTTGGAGCAATTTGGGCTGCAGAAGAGAGGTACAGTGTATCCTCAAAATAATTTTGACTGGATTTTTTGGTTACAGTCATAACACATGGGAAGTGTTTCTTTAGGGTCAAGTTTTTCTGACTAGAAATCTGAAGAGTGTTGAGACAGGACAGGCAGAAGGGCTGAGCTCTCCATTGCTTTTAGCAGAGCCAGGACAGCTGCAGTGCCTCTCAGACTGTTTCCCATCTTCCCGGTACTTTCCCTTGGGCTGCCTTGAAGATGAATTCACACACAGATTCATCTTTAGAAACCCCTCCAAGATCTGTGCTGAGAGCAGGGCAGCGCCGCTTGAAAGGGCAGCTCTGGGAAGTGTCCCCTGTGCCAGCCCAGAGGTGCAGCTGTGCTGGACAGAGCAGGACAGGAGCCCTCCCACAGGGAGGCCAAGGGCTGGCACAGGAGAGTGCCCACCCCCAAGGGAAGGCTCAGCACTGCCCAGGATCCTGTGCTCATTTCTGATCCTGCCTGAAGTATTCATCTCTGAGAGTAAAAGAGTTGATATTTCAGAGCAACCTCCTGACCTGAGAGAACAATGTCTCTGCTACAATGCCTGAGCAGGAAACACACCTCAGGACTAATTCCTTTCCTGTAGCCCCTGTCTTTTGTGAGCTTGCAAAAAATTCTGCCTTAAATATGGTGTAGTGGTGTGGAGCTGTGAGCAGGTCTGACCCTGCAACAGTGAGACATGGAAAAGATCCTCCCTCAGCTGCCAGGTTTGCTCCTTGCCCACAGCCCTTGTGCCCCAGCCCTGGGAGCAGCTCCCCGGGCCGGCTGAGAGCTGCCCCTGGCAGGCAGCAGAGTCCCTGCCCAGCACAGTGCCCTGGGCTGCAGGACCCTGCTCTGCCCCACAGCCCTGGGCACCCCTGGCTGCACCCCCGGCTTCACAGCTCTTCCAAAGTGTCCCAAAACAGCCCCTGCTCCCCCACCTTCCCATCAGCTGGGGCTGGGCCAGCTTTAGGAGATGCCTCCAAGAGCTGCCCCTGCACTGCCCTGCAGCCCCAGACTCACCATGTGCAGCCCTGCCAAGGTTCCTCCTGCAGGGAGCTCTCAGCCCTCCTGCCAGTGCTGAGCCCCTGGAAGCTCTGTCTGTACCCTGCTGCTGTCCCTGAGCTGCCCTGGCAGTGCCCTCAGCCCTGCTGGGCTGTGCAGAGGAGCTGCTCACCAGCAGAGCTGTCTCTTTGAAGCTCTTCTTGCTTGCCAGGAGCTCCCTGTGTGCCAGGAGCCCGGCCCAGCTCAGCAGCACAGCAACAGCCCCAGGCATTTCATGACCCACGGGGGGGTTGATATTGTTTACATGAGACTCAGTCCCTGAGAGGAAGTTCAAACAACTTTTCAAGAAGTCAAAAGGAGATTTAAACACTAAAGGTTCTTGTAGTGCTAATGAGTCTCACTGAGGGACACAACTGAGAACTTGTCCCCAGGTTCCAGTTAGAGCAGAGAACTGCAGACAGTGATGCCAAGGATGGACAAGCAAGGGAAAGGTGGTTCTGATGCTGAAGAAACCTTGACTTGTTTCCTCATTCCAAAGAGCCAAGCCCTGCCCCCCAGCCCCTGGGAAGGCAGATCCTGTCCCTGCCTCATTCCTCAGGGCTCTTCCTGGGGCACTGGGATGTGGGATGTGCAATGCCAAGGGCAGGACCATGGGGTGGCACCTGCCAGGCTGCTGAGCAGGGACAAGGAGGCCAGGAGGCCCCAGGGCTGCAAGGACCACTCCCCTCCTCCTGGCCTCAGGGGCACAGACAGCAGCCATGGCCAAAGGCCTGCAGAAGGTGGCTGTGTCAGGGCCTTTCAGCTTCTCCCCATCCTTGTCTCCTCTCCAGCCCAGGCTGTCCTACGGTGTCCATGCCCTGCCCCTTTCCCTGCAGGCTGTCGTCATCCCCCCGGCTACCCCACCTGGCTGGCACCTTCCTGCACTGACATCTCTGCGTCCTCCCTGGCTCTTCCTGCACACACAAAGCCTTGGGCTCATTCAGACTCCTGTGTTGCACCACAGCACTGCCCTTGGAGGGAAATCCTTTTCTTCTCATGCCAACCTGGACCTCCCCAGCTGCACTTGGCATTAATTCTTTCTTTCTCGTGCTGTTTTCTGCTATGACAAAAGCATCCACCCTCTCTGAAGCAACTATTCAAGCACTCCCAGGGTTCTTCTCTGCTGTCCTCTGTCTGCACACCACTGAACCCATCACTTCTTTGCCCCAGTAGAGTGATCATATGTTTGAGACCTCCAAACCCCTTCCTGGGACATCTTTGAGTACTCTCCAAGGTGTTTGCAGATGCAAACATGATCTAAGATAGTCACGGGGATATGTTTTACCAAGGTCTGTAGTGGCAGCACATGGGGCAATGGCTTTGAACTGAAATAAGGGAGCTTTCTATTGGATGAAATGAAGAAATACTTACCAATGGGGCTGGTACGAACTGCAACAGAAGAGGATGTCCCATCCCTGGATTTGTCCAACGTCAGAAACTTTGAGTAGCCTGAATTAGTGAAGATATCACTCTCCATGTCCAGGGACTTGGACCACCTGAGATTTTATATCCCTTCCAGCCAAACCATTCTTGATTCTTTGTGTCCCAAAATCCTTCTTCAAAGAATTTTTATTGCTAGGAGATGAATTGCCATGTTTCTGGAGAAGCCATTTGTCCTAGTTAGAACAGCTGGGACCGATTCATCATTGGATGGGTGTAGCCCAAAACTGTGTATTCTATAGCCCTCCATGCCATTTCCCAGAAACTGTTGTCAGTAGAAGCCTGCGAGGTGCCCCCCCCATGCTCCTGTCCTCATGCCCTTTTGTGGAATTCCCTGACTGAGCACCCTCACACCCTTTTATGGAATTCCCCACTCTGAGGGAAGGACTGAACATCCTTTTATGGAATTCCCCACTCTGGGGGAGGGGCTAAGCATTGCTGCCTGAGCTGGAGAATATATAAACCTGGAGTTTCAGAACCTTGCACTCTTTCTACTCGTGGGATCCAGAGGAAGACTGCAGCTCACCACTCTCAACCTGACTACAGCTCACCGCTCTCAACCAGACTGAGACCACCATCCTCAACTGGACTGCAATAGCTCTCCCACCAGCAGGTTTTTTTCCAATTCCCTCCTTTACTCTGGACTCAGGGGGGGGCCCGGGGAACCCTGCTTGTTCATATCCCAGGGTGCTGGGTTGTACATTTGGTTTCTTGTGGATTGAATTCGGTTGTTTGTCTGTATAATCATACTTGTTGTGTTGTTTTTAATAAATTGTTATTCTGACTTGTGGTCTCTCTTTTGAGTTCATTTTCCCCTGCTGGTTAACTTTTAAACCAGCACATTTTGGCGCCCAACGTGGGGCAGAGAGAGAGAAGTCAGAATTACAATTTCATTTTAAGCATTTGTCTATTTGGATATAGAAACTCCCTGACCACCATGGTGTTTGATGCATTCACATGGATGTTGTATTTGAGCCTGTTCATATTTCCACAGGTGGGGTATTATTTGCCTGTTCTGATGCTCTCTTTAAGACCAGGGAGAGGGATCCAAATTGCTTTATTAGTATATTATGTTTATGTCATTCTAACATCAGAAACAATGACTTTCATTGTAAATGTGTATTCAGTCCTGTTTGCCTGTCCTGGTTTGGGTTGCTACCTCTGGGGCCTCATTAAAAATTGCACCCAGCCCTTTGGGGGAGCAGGGGGGAATGGTTGTTTCCAACCTCTCACCTCCTTCTTCCCCTTCAGACCTGCTACAACAGTTTTTGAAAATATTGAGTTCCCTTTTGATGTTAAGGACAGCATAATGTTATTGTTAGTGTTGCTATGTCTGCTCTGTACTGTGTACACCATGTTTAGGGTCAGAACAGGGCCTTCTAGGGAGGTTGTTTGGACGCCTGCCCTGGGAGCAGATAATGCTGAGTGGCGCGGGAAGTGGGAGGACATCGGTCAATATTTGGAGAAGTTTTCTCCTTCAATGATCTGGAAATTCACCCCTGAACAACTGCAAGATCCAGTTAGCATGATAAGACTGGTGAAGGGGAAATGCTCTGGCAGCTCCAGAGATGGCCAGCTCACAGCAACCTGCTGGGCCCTGGCCACTGCCTACCGGACACTACTTGACATGGTACAGCACTGTCAGGGGGAGGAGAGAAGGAGCAAATCCACAGGCACCACGTCCAGCCAAACCACAGCTGAGTCAGAGGGAGAAAGAAATAAACCAACCGGCACCGTGTCCACACAAACCATCGAGGAGCCAGAAGAACAACCAAAACCAATAGCAGTCACCCCTGTCCAGAAAAGGAAATCAAAGACTAAATCAGTCCGTATAGCAAATGATGATGAAGAGGCAGGACCTTCACATCCACCGGAGGAGACAGAGCCAGAAATAATCACTCGGTCCCTATCCCTGGGTGAGCTACGTGAGCTCCGGAGAGAGTTCACACGGCAGGCAAACGAGTCCATTCTGACCTGGCTGCTCCGAATCTGGGATGCCGCAGCTAACGATACAATTCTAGATGGGAGTGAAGCCAGACAGCTGGGATCCCTGTCTCGAGACGTAGTCATTGATCAAGGGATTGGAAGGAGGCAGGAAACTCTCAGCCTCTGGCAGCGACTGTTGTCCAGTGTGAGGGAGAGATACCTTTGTAAGGAGGACCTCCATGTACAGCAAGGACAGTGGAACACGATGGAACAAGGTATCCGGTGCTTAAGGGAATTAGCTGTACTGGAGATAATCTTTTCAGAGGATGAAAGATTCCCTAAAAGTCCAGATGGTGTACAGTGCACATCCCAGATGTGGTTGAAGTTTGCACGACTCGGGCCAGAAATGTATTCCCGCTACCTAGCAACGCTGCAATGGAGGGAGGGAGAGGACAAGGTGGGTGTGTTGGTCAGTAAACTCAGGATTTATGAAGACACTGTCACCGCCCCATTATGAGCCCACGTCTCATCTGTGGAAACCAAACTGGCTGAACATGTCCGAAGCCTGGAAGAGAAGATTGAAGAGGGACACCAGAAACGAAGAGAAGAAATTAAGGAAGGGATCTTCCATATCGCACCAGGACAAACAAGAGTCTCTGCTATTAGGAGCCAGTGTCCCCCAGCTAAGTAGAGAGAGCGCACTCCACGTGGCAATCTATGGTTTTACCTCCGTGAGCATGGAGAAGATATGAGGAAGTGGGATGGGAAACCCACCTCTTCCTTAGCAGCCCGGGTACGTGAACTGAAAAGAGGGACAAGTGCCACAAGGAACTCTTCAAGGGTAAATGCTGCTCCAGTCTCTCGTGGGCAAGACTCCAGACGGTACAGGAATGATGATACGTCTGATCCTCTTGAAGGGACCTCCAGGTCATATTTACAAGAAGAGCACAATGAGTACCATGACCAGGACTAGGGGTGCCCTGCCTCTAACCAGGTAGAGGAGAGGGACAATCGAGTCTATTGGACAGTGTGGATTCGGTGGCCTGGCACATCAGAGCCACAAAGATATAAGGCCTTAGTGGACACCGGCTCACAATGTACTTTAATACCGTCAAGATATGTAGGGGCAGAATCCATCTCCATTTCTGGGGTAACAGGGGGATCCCAACAGCTGACTGTATTGGAAGCTGAAGTGAGCCTGACTGGGAAGGAATGGCACAGACACCCCATCGTGACTGGCCCAGAGGCCCCGTGCATCCTTGGCATAGATTACCTGAGGAGTGGGTATTTCAAAGACCCAAAAGGACTTCGTTGGGCTTTTGGCATAGCTACTGTGGAGACAGAGGAAATTAGACAGTTTAACACCTTGCCTGGTCTCTCAGAAGACCCCTCTGCTGTGGGACTGCTGAAGGCTGAAGAACAATTGGTACCGATAGACACAGCAACAGTGCACTGTTGGCAATACTGCACCGACCGAGACTCTGTGACCCCTATACATAAGATGATCCGTGACCTGGAGACCCAGGGGGTGGTCAGCAAGACTCGCTCACCCTTTAATAGCCCTATATGGCCAGTGCGTAAGTCCAGCGGAGAGTGGAGGCTGACGGTGGATTACCATGGACTCAATGAAGTCACACCACCCATGAGTGCTGCTGTGCCGGACATGCTGGAGCTCCAGTACGAGCTGGAGTCCAAGGCAACCAAGTGGTATGCCACCATTGACATTGCAAATGCCTTTTTCTCCATTCCTTTGGCAGCAGAGTGCAGGCCACAATTTGCTTTCACTTGGAGAGGTGTGCAGTACACCTGGAATCGACTGCCTCAGGGGTGGAAACACAGTCCCAGCATTTGCCATGGACTGATCCAGACTGCACTGGAAAAGGGTGAGGCTCCAGAACATCTACAGTACATTGATGACATCATTGTTTGGGGGAACACAGCGGGGGAAGTCTTCGAGAAAGGAGAGAAGATAATCCAGGTTCTCTTAAGAGCTGGTTTTGCCATTAAACGGAGTAAGGTCAAGGGACCTGCTCAGGAAATTCAGTTCCTAGGAGTGAAGTGGCAAGATGGACGCCGCCTAATTCCAATGGAGGTGATTAACAAAATAGCAGCCATGTCCCCACCAACCAGCAAGAAGGAAACACAGGCTTTCCTAGGCGCCGTGGGCTTTTGGAGGATGCATATCCCCGAGTACAGCCAGATTGTAAGCCCTCTCTACGTTGTGACACGGAAAAAAAATGATTTCCAGTGGGGCCCTGAACAACAACAAGCCTTTGAACAAATTAAATAGGAGATTGCCCATGCGGTAGCCCTTGGGCCAGTAAGGACAGGACAGGACGTGAAGAACGTGCTCTACACTGCAGCCGGGAAGAATGGCCTTTCCTGGAGCCTCTGGCAGAAGGTGCCTGGGGAGACCCGAGGACGACCGCTGGGATTCTGGAGTCGGGGATACAAAGGATCTGAAGCCAGCTATACACCAACTGAGAAAGAGATCCTGGCTGCTTATGAAGGAGTTCGAGCTGCCTCAGAAGTGATCGGCACCGAAGCGCAGTTCCTCCTGGCACCCCGACTACCGGTGCTGGGTTGGATGTTCAAGGCAAGAGTTCCTTCTACACATCACGCCACTGATGCCACATGGAGTAAGTGGATCGCTCTGATCACACAGCGAACCCGGATAGGGAATCCTAATCGCCCTGGGATCCTGGAAATTATCACCAATTGGCCCGAAGGTGAGAGTTTCAGACTATCCTCTGAAGAAGAAGAGGAACAGGTGACACGGGTTGAGGAGGCCCCACCATATGACAAGCTACCAGCAGATGAAAGGCGATATGCGCTCATTAACGGATGGCTCCCTTCGCATTGTAGGGACAAACCGAAAATGGAAGGCAGCCGTATGGAGTCCCACACGGCGAGTTGCAGAAGCGACTGAAGGACAAAGTGGGTCAAGTCAGTTTGCGGAGCTTAAAGCCGTTCAGTTGGCTTTGGATATAGCTGAACGAGAGAAGTGGCCAAGACTCTATCTCTACACTGACTCATGGATGGTGGCCAATGCTCTGTGGGGATGGCTGGAGCGATGGAAAAAGGCCAACTGGCAGCGCCAAGGGAAACCTATCTCGGCGGCAGAGATGTGGCAGGACATCACTGGCCGGGTAGAGAAGCTGAGTGTCAAAGTCGGTCACGTAGATGCTCATGTACGCAAGAAACAGGTTAATGAGGAACATCGTAACAATGAGCAGGGGGACCGAGCTGCCAGGATTAAAGTCTCTCAGGTAGATCTGGATTGGC
>NW_020885983.1:0-1496 GCF_003945725.1 Corapipo altera
GCCCTGCCCTGTTTGCAGCCTGGTGCTGACCCACTGCTGGGGCCCCCGGGCAGGTGGGTGTTTCTGGCCTGGGCTGTTCTCACTCACACCACATGTGTGTAAGGGGGCACTGAGGTGTGTTCTCCTGCCCTGGGAGAAATAGCTCTCATTAAAATTTCGGAAATGGCCAAATAAAGTGAAACAAAGAACTTTATTAACAGCACTGGGTGCACCCAACTCGTGACCAGGTTCCAGCAGCCCCACATGGGAGGGACGAGCCCTTTTAAGACCCTTCGATTTGCAGAACCACTCCCTTGCTCCTCCCATGCCAGACCTCGCTCTTTTCTTCCCACCAGTCCCTGACCACAAAATGGCTCCTCGACTTTCCAAACAAAATGACCCCCAGGTCACTCCCAGCCTTGTGCTGGTCACTGCTGTTTTCCTCTGCAGGGCGTTGTGTTGGGCACATCCTGGAGAGCAAAGTGGAAAGCAGATGGAAGCTTTGAGGCCCTGGCCTGAGGAGATGCCCCTGCAGGATGGCAGTGCTGCTGCAGAGGTCAGCTCTGTGCCAGCACTGCTTGTGGCTGTCCCTGCCTGCAGTCCCTGGACAGTCCTGCAGCAGGACTGGCACCGACTGCCAGAGCACTGAGGCTCCAACAACACAGGGCTCTGCAGGACAGTGTGGAAGGGAAGGGAGAGGAGGCCAGGCAGGAGAAGGGCTGCTGCTCCCTGGCAGTGCTGCTCTGCTGGGACTCTTTTCTGGCCCAGCTCTGCACAGAGGCTCCGACCCTGCAGCTGCAGAGAAGTCAGAGAGGAAAGATGTGAGGCAAACAAGCCAATGCAGAGTTCTTTATTTGGCTTAAGCACACAGCGAGTACAATTCCAAATTTATACAGCCTCTAGGTTAGGCTAGAAAAACAAACACTGAATTAGAAATGGTCTTTATATATATATAAATATATTTACTTTTTTTTATCTATCTATCTATCTATCTATCTATCTATCTATCTATCTTTATATGTGTATAAAGATTTTTTGGTGTGAAGAAATTCTCACAAAAATAACAGCCCTACCAGGAGTAAAAAGTAGAGAAGATATGGTGGGCCTTTAATGAAGTCCATAACAGGATTGGCCTTTAATGAGGTACATAACATGGAGAAGAAGGAGAGTTTCTTGCTTCTGAGGAACACCCAGTTATGAGTTTCCTCAGGGCATCCTTGAGCTCCTGGTTCCTCAGGCTGTAGATGAAGGGGTTCAGTGATGGAGGCACCACCATGTACAGAACTGACACAATCAGATCTAGGGATGGGGAGGAGACTGAGGGGGGCTTCAAGTGCGCAAATGTGGCAGTGCTGACAAACAGGGAGACCACAGCCAGGTGAGGGAGGCACGTGGAAAAGGCTTTGTGCCGTCCCTGCTGAGAGGGGATCCCTAGCACAGCCCTGAAGATCTGCACATAGGAGAACACAATGAAAACAAAACAACCAAATGCTAAGCTGGCAGTAACCACAAGAAAG
>NW_020885983.1:1596-4121 GCF_003945725.1 Corapipo altera
CCAGGGCATTGCCCTGGCACAGGGGCAGGGAAAATGTATTGGTTGTGTGCAGCAGAGCAATGAGAAACCCAGTGGCCCAGGCAGCTGCTGCCATGTGGGCACAAGCTCTGCTGCCCAGGAGGGTCCCGTAGTGCAGGGGTTTGCAGATGGCAACGTAGCGGTCGTAGCACATGATGGTGAGGAGGGAAAACGCTGCTCTAAGAAAGATTATGTAGACAAAAACCTGTGCAGCACATCCTGTGATGCAGGTGATGGTTCTGGTGTCTGTCCCAGTTAGAACAGCTGGGACCGATTCATCACGGGATGGGTGTAGCCCAAAGCTGTGTATTCTATAGCCTTCCATGGCATTTCCCAGAAACTGTTATCAGTAGAGGCCTGCGAAATAGGAAGATGTTCCTGTCCTCATACCCTTTTATGGAATTCCCCGCTCTGAGGGAAGGACTGAGCATTCCTGCCTGAACTGGAGAATATATAAACTTGGAGTTTCAGAACCTTTTCACCACTCGTTGGATCCAGAGGAGGACTGCAGGCCACCGCTCTCAGCCAGACTGCAGACCACCACTCTCGACTGGACTGCAACCACCACTTTTCAACCAGACTGCAGCCACCACTCTTGACCAGACTGCAACTGCACTCTCACCAACAGGTTTTTCCCTCTTCTTTTACTTTGGACTCAGGGGGGCCCAAAGAACACCACTCTGTTCATGCCCCAGGGTGCTGGGTTATATATTTGGGTTTTGTGGGTTAAAACCAATTCTTTGTCTGTATAATTGTCCTTATTGTGTCATTTTATTAAAATGTTATTCTGACTTATAATCTCTCTTTTGAGCTGAGTTCATTTCCCCTGCTGGTTCACCTTTAAACCAGCACAACAGAGCAGCAAAAGGGAACTCCACTGCTGAGAGGGTTGGTTTGGGCTGAATCTTGGTGTTTTGGAGGCTTCTATGGAGCACAAGATTCCTGGTGACTTCTAGAGATGGAGTTGGGCAGGAGGGACCACCAACCCAATGCACCCACACCTTGTTTTTCCTCCTAAACCAGGAAAAATTCATCCCTTTGGGAAGTCTGTCTCTAAACTCTATGGCATGAGCCTGTAAGTCTGATAAATATGTATTAGTTTGAGTTACTCTGAGCAGAAGGGAATGAGTTTACATAGAATAATTCCTTCCCAAACCTTGGCTGAATGGAGGAGGAGGCTGCGAGGAAGAGGAAGATGCCCCGGGACCCCCAGGCAGGTGAGGAGGAAGTCAGTGCCCCTTTGCCCCTGTCTTGTCCTGTATCTCCCAGCTGAGCATGGCCCCGGCTGCAGGACAACCCCGCTGCCGCCGCCGTCCTGCCGGGGCCGGAGTTGGGGGGATGTCCTTGGCCTTCCCTGTGGGCCGGAGGCAAATCCCCTCCCTGTCCTTCCTTCCTGCCCCAGGCCCCGAGCTGAGGACGGAGAGCACGGAGGACAAATCCCCCCGGCAGAGCCTGGTGGGAGAGGCCGTTTTGAAGGGCTCCACGGTGCAGGAAGGCAGCGGGGAGGGAAAGAGCCAGAGATCCCCCAGGAGGAGGGTCTCCAAAGCCAGCCCAGGGTGCTCTGAGGAGGAAAGAGCCACTCTGTGCCGGGAAGGCGACGAGAGCTTGAGCCAGAGCTGCGACCAGGAGGTCCATGAGCAGCCTCCCACTAGGAAAAAGCCCTTCAAGTGCTTGGAATGTGGGAAGAGCTTCATCAAGAGCTTTGCCCTCCTCACCCACCAGCACATCCACAGGGGAGAACGGCCCCACACGTGTGGGGAATGTGGGAAGAGCTTCCACCAGAGCTCCCACCTCCTCACCCACCAGATCATCCACACCCGAGAACGGCCCTACAAGTGCTTGGAATGTGGGAAGAGGTTTCAGAGCAGTGGGAATCTCCTCCTGCATGAGCGGACTCACACAGATGAGAGACCCTTCCTCTGCACCCACTGTGGGAAGAGCTTCAACCGCAACTCCCTCCTCGTCACCCAACGGCGCATCCACAGCGGGGAGAGGCCCTACAAGTGTGGGGAGTGTGGGAAGAGCTTCAGCCAGAGCTCTCACCTGATCTGCCACCAGAAGATCCACACCAGGGAACGGCCCTACAAGTGTTCTGAGTGTGGGAAGAGCTTTCAAACCAGCTCAGATCTCCTCAAGCATCAGTGGACACACACAGGGGAGAGGCCCTTCCACTGCAGCGACTGCGGGAAGAGCTTCATCCAGAACTCCAACCTCGTCACCCAGCGGGGGAGAGGCCCTACGAGTGTGAGGAGTGTGGGAAGAGCTTCATCCAGAGCTCTGCCTTGACCTCACACCAAAGGACCCACCAGTAAGGGAAGCCCTAAAGGTGCCTTGACTGTGGGAAGAGCTTTGTCTGCTGCTCCAACTCCATCACCCATTGGAGCATCCACGTTGGGAAGACACCTGGCTAGTGGTCTCCACATCCTCCTTGTTCCCCACAGGCACCCGCGTGAACACAGGGGGAGAAACATCCAGGGGGTCACAAACTGACCTTGGAAATTCATTGG
>NW_020885983.1:4221-8161 GCF_003945725.1 Corapipo altera
ACCAGTAAGGGAAGCCCTAAAGGTGCCTTGACTGTGGGAAGAGCTTTGTCTGCTGCTCCAACTCCATCACCCATTGGAGCATCCACGTTGGGAAGACACCTGGCTGGTGGTCTCCACATCCTCCTTGTTCCCCACAGGCACCCGCGTGAACACAGGGGGAGAAACATCCAGGGGGTCACAAACTGACCTTGGAAATTCATTGGGAAGAGCTGATTTGTTGAATTTAAAACAAAGACATTCAACAAAGACATCTAAAGCTCCACCATTTTACTGGGATTTGGGGGCATTTGGGGAATATTTGGGAGGATTTGGGGGAGATTACCCCAAAATGGGGGTTCCCAGGCTGGGCAAATGGGGCCACGTTCTCATAGTTGTGCCAGCAGTTCATGTCCCCTGATCCTGTCTGTTCTCCAGGAACTCCCCTTGGCTGTTCCAGTGCCTGGCCTGGGTCTCCCCACACAGGGTGTCCCCCCCCAGGTGCCCAAATCTCTGCTGAAGAGCCTGAGCTGCTCCCAGTTGTAGATGTACCCGGGCAGGAACCTCTCCCGGTCGGGGCCGTTCACTCGGCTTTTCCCAGGACCTGGAACAGCCCTGGGTGTGCAGGGACACAGGTCAGGGGGTGCCCCCCCAGCAGGTTGGGAGCTCAGGGGGCCACCCCGGACCCCCCTTTCCCACCCCCCTCTGCCCCACAGCTGCTGCAGCACCAGTTACTGGGTGGGGGAGTCCCCCATCAGCCCCCCAGGGATGGACAGGGGGGTTGGGCACCTGTGGGCAATCGTGACCAGAGCAAGCACACAAAGGGTTACAGAAGCAGTGAACATTCCCAGTGCGGATCTGCCCCCTCCCAGAGCCCCCGGGAACCGCTCCAGGGCTCAAGTGATGGGGGACAGGGGGGACCCATGTGGGAACCCCCTGCCCTCTGTCCCTCTGCCCACTGTCCAACACCCCTTTTCTCCCCTCTCCCACCCCTTTCCCATCATCCCCACAATCCCCAGCCCCCCCCAGCTCGGTTTGAGGGTGTTTCTTCCCCCCTGCCCTGCTCGGTTTCAGAGTCTCAGCCCCTTCCTCGCTCACTTTGGAGGTCCCAGCCCCCCTTTTGTCCCGTTCTCCCCCCGTTTTCCCATTGTGCCCTGAAAGGCAGCTGTTAAATATTGGGTGCTGAAAAAGCTGCTACATCGTGTCCATTCCAAATGAAGCCTGCATTTCTTAGGAGGGACTGGCATCCAAATGGCAGCAAGAAGAGTCTTCTAATTGTCTTCTTCGTGATCCTCTGTGCAGTCGCCGATTTTCCCTGGAAGCGGGCAGGAAAGCAGGAAGAGCCCTGGTGTGGTCGGGGAGCAGCGCTGCCCCCAAAGGGCTGCATTTCCCCTGGCGATCGTCCTGCTCTGCCCTCCCCCGGGGCTGGCTCTGCCTGGCGCTGGCCGGACGTGCCGGGGCTGCTCCCTGAGCAAAGCCCTTGCCAAAGTTGAGGGGCAGAGCCCGGCTGGCCTGGGAGGAAGCGCCAGCAGCGCGGGCCGAGCGGGCGGGATGGGGTGCGAGCAGCGGCGGGAAGCTGCAAAGTTGGCAGCAAAGAAGTTGAACTAAAGCAAAGCAGCTCCAAAAGCCCGTGGTCTTGGCGTGGGGGCGGGAGGAAGGGGAGCTCCGTGACTGCGGCCGGGGCTGGTTGGGAGCGGAGCGGCCGGGGCTGCCCCCGGGGCTCGCGGGGGCCAACGGGGAACGGACAAACGGACAAACGGACCAACGGCCCCAGCGCTTCGGCGGCAGCAGCGGCGGAGGCAGCAACTCTAGCGACGCGCTCTCGCTGTGACTCTTGATCGTGCTCTTCTTCCTCCTCTCCCTGTCCCGGTATCCCTGTCCCGCTGTCCCTGTTCCAGTTTCCCTGTCCTGCTGTCCCTGTCCCCTTCCCGGTCCCAGTGTCCCTGTCCCGCTGTCCCTGTCCCCTTCTCTGTCCCGCTGTCCCTGTCCCCTTCCCGTTCCCAGTGTCCCTGTCCCACTGTCCCTGACCCCTTCCCGGTCCCAGTGTCCCTGTCCCATTCCCTGTCCCGGTATCCCTGTCCCGGTGTCCCTGTGCTGGTGTCCCTGTCCCGGTGTCCCTGTGCAGGTTTCTCTGTCCCATTCCCTGTCCCGGTGTCCCTGTCCCCTTGCCGGTCCCCCCTCCCCTTGCCGGCCCGGGCCATGGCCCCGGCCGTTCCCCTGTGCCGGGCGGGGCCGCCCCGTCCCCGTTCCTGGGCGGCCCGGCGCGGTGCCGCCCTCGGCCGGCTCCCGGCGCGCCGGCTGTGGCGCTGCTGGGCGCTGCTGTGGGGCTGGCTGTGGGACGGGCTCGGCCTCGCCGCCCCTTGGCTCCGCCTGGCTCGAGCCCGGCGCCTGCCGGGGCCGGCGGGGGACGCGGCCGCCGCGGCCGCTGCCGCCTCCTCGGCGGCTTCCCCGGCCGGAGCTCCGCCGCTCGCCAGCTCGGCCGCCGGCAGCGAGCCGCCGCTGCCCGCTGCGGCTGGGGAAGCCCGGCCCGAGCCGCTTGAGGGGCGCTCGGGGGCCGTGCCGGGCCCCGGCCCCAACGCTGACGGCCACGTCTCGCCCGCACGGAAGGCCAAGGAGCCGCTGCACGAGCGCTACCGGCTGCATTCGCTGCTGGGCAGCGGCGGCTTCGGCCGCGTCTACGCGGCGACCTGGGACGGAGCCCCGGTGAGTGGAGCAGGAGGAGGAGGAAGGGGAGGAGGAGGAGAGCGGGACGGGCGGCGAGCTCAAGCCGCCCTTGGCCTTGGCTTGCAGGTGGCCATCAAAGCCGTGCCCCGGGATCTCATCCGGCGCTGGGGCGAGCTGGTGAGCGAGCGGGGCCAGCGGGAGAAAGCGGGGCGGGCCGGGCGGGGACGAGCCGAGGCCCGGGAGGGTGGAAGCCGCCGGGACACCTGGAGGGAGAGTGGGCGTGGGGTCGCTGGGGGCCGGGGAGCATCCAGGGCTGGCGCAGGGGTAGCAGGCAGACAGGCACGGCATCAGCCCCACTGACGACCCCGTGGTCCCCCCGCAGCCTGACGGCACCCGGGCCCCCCTGGAGATCGTGCTGCTGGACAAGGTGTCCAAGGGCTTTCCTGGGGTCATCCAGCTGCTGGAGTGGGTCGAGCTCCCCAACGGTTTCCTGTTGGTCATGGAGCATCCGGAGCCGTCTCAGGACCTCTCTGCCTTAATCACGGCGTGGGGGTTCCTGCCGGAGGAGATGGCGTGGGGGCTGTTCCACCAGGTGCTGCAGGCCGTGCGGCACTGCACCAGCTGCGGCGTCCTGCACCGGGACATCAAGCCCCAGAACATCCTCCTCCACCTGGCCACCGGCGAGGCCAAGCTCCTGGACTTTGGATGTGGCACCTTCCTTCGGGACACGGTCTACACCCAGTTTGCAGGTGAGCCCACAGCCGGGGCATGCTCCTGGTGCTGGGTATGGCATGGCCATGCCCGGGTGTGGCACCGGAGATCGCCCCTTTGGCCGAGGGGGAACAGGATTAGTTCTTCAGCCAAGTTGCTTTTGGATGGGGCTGGGTGTGGGGCAGGGGGGAGCCAGCCTGACCAAAACCCCCGTGAGGGTAGCAGAGAAGGGGGTCAGAACTGTGCACCAGCTGGCTTGGTGTGCAGGCGAGGAAGGGCTTGGGCTGCTCCGCTCGCCTTGTTTGCCTTGGCTTATGAGGAATTGTTGGGGGCAGTGCAGTGGGGCGGGGAGAAGGCAGGGCTTTGCCCCACCACTGGGAGGGTTTTTCCCTTGCATGTAATGGTTGGGCCTTGCCAGGGCTTCCGCTGCCCTCTTGGACACCAGCGGCTTCTTCTCCAACCCAGAGTTTGTAACCGAGAGTCAGGGGCCGGCGAGAAGGCAGTGGGTCACAGCGTGTGCCACTGGGGCAGGCCCCACATTGCCAGGGATGCTGGGGTGAGGCTCTGGGAGCAGGCAGCATCCACCTGA
>NW_020885984.1:0-298 GCF_003945725.1 Corapipo altera
CTTTGTTCACTGAAGCTTATCAAGGGTAACTCTCACAAAACTGACAGTTCTAGTGCTTTTCCCAAGCTGTGTTCTCTCCAAAGCAGCTTGTGAGGAATTTTTGCTGTGTGCTGGCTAAAGGTGATTTATGGCCCAACACCCCCTCTGTGATTAATGGCAACAACGAATCCAAAGGCAAAGTGGGCCCATGGAAAGATTAGGGAAGTTCTCTAATTTCCAGGAAGGGCCCCGTGCTGCCCCCAGACTCTTGGCTGTGGCTCCTTGGGGCGAGTCTGTGATTGCCCCCGAAACTGGGACT
>NW_020885984.1:398-4251 GCF_003945725.1 Corapipo altera
CCAGCCTCTGCCGTGCCTCGGGCGCTCCAGCCCCGGCCCACTGGGGCTCCGCTGGCCTCGCTCCGTGGTGCCCGTGTCTCCTGCCCCTGGGCAGCCCCAGCCCACCCCGCTGGGCCATGGGCTGGCTTTGCCCACAGCCGGGAGCTTGGAGAGCCTGGGGGGAAAGCTTCTGCCAGGGGGGTCCTTCCCAGGCCTCCCGTCAAAGGAGGCGGGGTCTCTCCTGAGAGCAGGAATTCTCCCTTGCTCAGCAATTTTCCAGGGCCTTTACAGTGGAAGTTTCTGGCAGGGGAGTTACAAAATCAGGAAGTTTCTGAATGCTTTTCAGTTGGAATAATTGTCACATAAGCGTCCAGGTTTTGGAGAAGAGATGCTGAACAAGGGCCCTCTATATCCAGCTGTAAATACTCTGCTCAACAGACAAGGTCAAGTCAAGTTCAAGCTCCAAACAAGCACCAGAGACCACCAAGAGGCCACCAGAAGACCCCCAGTGACCAAATAAGGACTTCAGAAGGATCTCTCTGAGCTAATTCCCATGGGTGTGATCTTTCTGAGGGAAGGAGTGAATATGTAAGACATTTGCTGGATGTGTAAAATTGTGAGTAAATCTCAGCTGTGCTGGGGGAGAACGGGGCACACTCCTGGTTGGGGGGAAGATCCTCCCCTGGGTGAGGGTCTGATAACAAAGAATGCCTGCCCACTATTGCTCCCAAAGTGAGCCTTGGGGGTTTCTTTTCTGCTCATTTATGGTCCCACCATGAGGAGACAAGTGCCCCTTGCAGCCCTGGGGCCTCATTGCCTCCTTGTCCCTGCTCAGCAGCCTGGGAGGTTGTCACAGGTTTACTTGTTCAAAAAAACCCAGGCAGGGAATCTTTCTTTGCCCTGCATTGCTGTAAGGGGGGGATGTTGAATGGGGGAGGGGAGTTTTTGCCTTGGGTGATTGACCCACACAAAAGAACCAACCAGCAGATCCACATTCCAAGCTGAAGACCCTCCAAAGGCTGTGGAGGGGTGTGGGGTTTTTTAACTCTCTCCTCAGAAATGGGAGGCACTGCCTGGAGGATGCCACTTGCCCCTGCATGGTCCCAGTTGCTCCCAGTATGATCCCACTGTGACTCCAGTCACCTCCAATGATCCCAGTAAATTCCAGACACTTGCAGTGGATTCAATGAATCCAGTTTGATCCCAGTCATCCCCAGTATGGTTGCAGTCCCTCTCCCATACTCCCACTATTATTGCAGTCACTCCCAGTATGATCCCAGTATGAGCCCAGCAGGGGCCCGGCTGCTCCCACTCTGATCCCAGTTGCCCCCAGGGTGGTTGCTCCAGGATGGATCAGGAATGGGGACCCCTCTGTGCCCCCCCCTTGTGTTACCCTGTTCTGGGGGAGCTTTGGGGGGACATCTGCACCCCAACATGGCATCTAACGCATCCCAAAGTGTGCTGGGACCCCCTTGAACCACCCCACAGCCCCCCAAGGAACCCCCAAACCCACTCAGAGCCCACCCAGGACTCCACCTAACCCTTTTTTTGGGGGGACTTTCATGGGCTCTGGTGTTACTGGGAGCCCTTCCCACTGCAGGTGAGGAGCTCTCGGGTGAGAGGGGGTGTTGGGAAGGGGGAGGTCGGTGAGTCAGAGGGGATAAAAGGGGTGGTGGGACCCCAAACTGAGTGGGAGGGGAATGGGACCTCCCAAAAGTGGAGGGGGAGGGGGACTGAGGATTGGGGAATGATGGGAAAGGGGTGGAGAGGTCAGAAGAGTGGGGAAAAGGGGAGGGTGGGACTGCCAAAACTGATCTTGGGGTGGCTGGGGATTGAGGGGACCATGGAAAAGTGGGAGGAACAGGGAGAGGGTTGGAAAAGGGGGATGGTCTGGAGGGATGGACGGTCTCTTGAGGGTCTTTGGGCACTGAGGGGTTGGGAAAGGGGGGTGGTCCCCCTGAGCTCCCAACTTCCTCTGGGGTGCTGGGGGCTGCTGGATCCAATCTCAGCCTTGCATTGTGCCAACAGCTGAAATTTAGAGCAATTCTAGAGGGGGGACTGAACCACCTTTGTCCCCCAGGCTTTAATGAGGGCAAATCAGATCTATTGATAGAAAATGAATTCTTTTCTTTTGCAAATGATGACACAAAAGGTTTCAGTCAAAATTATTTAGTGAACAATAGAAACACTAAAACTACCAGTAATACAGGATAAGATAGGACAGGGCACTACACTAAAGCAATTGTTGTAGCAATTCTACTAAAGGTGGCAAACAAGCAATAATTCTTAGTTAGAGATGGATGGAACTCCCCCAGACCAGCGCTCGTGGGGAGATCTCTGCTCTCAACCTCCAGCAGTGACCTTGGGGGGTCCCCAGCCAAGGCAGGAATCTCCACACACCCCCCAAGAAGGGTTCTGTTGGAAGAACCTGCCCCTGGGAAAGGGGACTGACCCTTTCTGGTAGAAACCCAGGGACTGACAGTCCTTGGACTCCAGGGCTTCCCTCACCATCAGGGGCTTCATTTGGGCTGAAACCAGTCTGGGGTCCAACATCTCCTGCCTTGGCCTGGCCCCCTCTCAGCTCAGCACTGACCCCTTTGCAAATGGGGCATTGTCTTGGTGCCATTGCAGGGGGATGTCCTGCCCCAGTGTCCCAGTGTTCCTTTAATTCCCAGAGGCCCTGCAGTGTCCCAGTGGCCCCTTGATTCCATGACCTTCGGAAACACCTCAGGGTTCCTTTGGTTCCATGAGGCCCCCATGTCACAAAGGCCCCTGGATTCCATGAATTCCGCAGTGTCACAAGGTTCCTTTTTTTCCTTAGGGCCCTGCAGTGTCCCAATTGTGCCTTGATTCCAGGAGTATCCAAATTCTCCCAGGGTTCCTTTGGTTTCAGGAGGTCCCGCAGTGTCCCAGCGGCCCCTTCATTCCAGGCAGGCCCAGGGAGACGAAGCCAAAGACGGAGCCGGGACCCCCGTCAGCATCTTGGGGGGGCGGGGGGGGGCAGGACCCGGGAAACGGCGGCGGCTGCTGGGAAGGGACTGGGACAGACTGGGATGGACTGGGATGGACTGGGATGAACTGGGGTGGACTGGGAAGGACTGGGATGGACTGGGACGGACTGGGATAGACTGGGACGGAATGGGTTGTACTGGGATGGACTGGGATGAACTGGGGTGGACTGGGAAGGACTGGGATGGACTGGGACGGACTGGGATAGACTGGGATGGAATGGGTTGTACTGGGATGGACTGGGATGGACTGTAATGGACTGGGATGGACTGGGATGCATTGGGATGGTCTGGGACAGACTGAGATGGGCTGGGACACCGGGATACACTGGGACCAGGACTGGGACCCAGCAGGACTCCCCGGAGCAGGATCTGAGCACACTGGGACCCTCCAGGACCAGAACTGGGGCAACAGGGATCATACTGGGAGCAACTGGGACCACACTGAGGGCTATTGGGAGCAACTGGAGGCCACATAGGATATAGTGGGAGTGCCTTGGAGTCACTGGGATCATACTGGTGGAGAATGGAATGTTACTGGGCCCACACTGGGAGTGACTGGGAAGGACTATGAGCATGCTGAGAGCTCTGCTGGGATATACTGGGAGTGTCTGCAACCATGGTGGGGGTGACTGGGACCATACTGGGAGTGACTGGGACTACGTGAAGGGGAATTAGGACCAGGCTGGGGGCAACTGGAAGGAACTGTGAGTGACTGGATCTACAAGAGAAGCAACTGGGATTGACTGGGACTGTCAGGAGGGAAGACCGGGATCGTACTTAGAGTGACTGGATCTGTGCTAGTGGCAACTGGGAGCAACTGGGATCATACTGGGATGACAGTGGGAGCAGCGTGGCCCATGCTG
>NW_020885984.1:4261-4962 GCF_003945725.1 Corapipo altera
CAGTGAGTTTCTACTGGGAGTGACTGGGATATACTGGGATCATACTGAGGGTGACTGGAACCATACAGGGGTGAATGGGAGCAACTGGGACCTTGCTGGGATCATCCTGGGAGTGACTGAAAGTGACTGGGATCCTACTGGGGGTGACTGGGCCCATGCTGGGGGTTACTGGGAGCCCCTGGGCCTGTGCTGGGAGCGACCTGGGCCCCACTGGGCAGAACTGGGCGGCTCTGGCCCAGCTGGGCTCAGGGTTGTTCTCCCCCAAGGCCCCTCGGGCCCGGCCGGGGCCGCAGTTCTGAGCCAGGGCCGAGCAGGGCCCCCCCTGTGCATTGTCCCGGCTGCTGAGGGGCTGTCCCGGCTCAGGGGCTGCCCCGGGACAGGGCTTTGCTGCCCAGTTTGGCCTTCAAGCCAACGAGCTGGGCCGGGGGGGCAGCCCTGCAAAGCAGGGCTTTGCTGCCGCGGCTCTGCAGGGGCTTCCCACGGGCTCTCGGCCTCCTTTGGGCATCCCCTGCTCCGGCCTGGGCTCCTGCCCGGGCTGCAGGGGGGTCTCTGCTCCGGGCCGGGCTCAGCCTCGGCTCCCAGGGCCTGCAACTCAGGCTGGCCCGGAGCTCCAGCCGGCTCAGGGCAGCGGCGATTGCCGGCTCTGCCGCCAGCCCGGGCACATGGCCAGGGCTGGCACTGCCACAGCAGCGGCTCCGGGC
>NW_020885984.1:4972-8155 GCF_003945725.1 Corapipo altera
AGGGCTGGCACTGCCACAGCAGCGGCTCCGGGCACATGGCCAGGGCTCTTTCCCGGCCCGCCCTGTCCCCTCCCCAGGGCCCGCGCAGGGAGCGGCTGCCCGCGGGCTCCTCCTTCCCGCCCAGCCCCGGCGGGCTCGGAAGGAGCCGCTGCCGCAGCAGCGCTGCCTCGTCCCGGCTCCTCTCGCTCCCACCCCTTTGGCTGCCCCGGGCCCGCCACTGCTCCCGCCCGGGGGGGACCGGCCTTGCAGCCGCATCGGCTGCTGCCACATGGCCCTGCTGGGGCAGGGCTGGCACGGGAGGGGCTGGGAGTCCCTGCCAAGCCGAGCCGGGCTGGGACTGACAGACAGACCCGGGCTGGGATGGACCGGGCTGGGAATGGACTGGGATGGGGGTGTGGGATGGACCGGGCTGGGAATATACTGGGATGGGAATGTGGGATGGACCGGGCTGGGAATATACTGGGATGGGGTGTGGGATGGACCGGGTTGGGAATATACTGGGATGGGAATGTGGGATGGACCGGGTTGGGAATATACTGGGATGGGGGGGTGGGATGGACCGGGCTGGGAATATACTGGGATGGGGGTGTGGGATGGACCGGGCTGGGAATACACTGGGATGGGGGGGTGGGATGGACCGGGTTGGGGGTGTTGAGCCACATCAGGGGTGTGGGGGCTGGGCTGGCCCAGGATGAAGCAAGTTTGCATTTGAGCTCAGTTCTCTCTTCCCAAGATTGCTGTGCCAGATCCAGAGGGAATTTGGGAGGGGGAAGGAGGATGTGAGACTGAGAGGAGCAAGAAGAAGCAGCTTTCTCCTGCCCGTCCTGCTCTGTCTCCCCTGGGCCTCCCCCTCCAGCCCAGCCCAGCCTGGGGGTCCCACTTTGGGGTCCCTGTGACCCCCATGTGTCTCCTTGCAGGGACCCCTCAGGTCAGGGCTGAATTCCTCTTTGATTTGCAGACAAAAAGTGGAAATTGCTGCTGACTGGTTGGATTCCCTCTCCTTTGGTCACTACAGAAAAGCCCCTTTGAATCACTCCCACGGCCACCTGGGGACTCATTGCCCTTCCCTGGGCAGCAGAAAAAAAAGGCCACAACTATATTGGCCTGCAATAGTTTTGAACTGCTCTTTGGGACACAAAAGTCCTTTATTTCCCCAAACCCAGTGTCTTTGGGAGTATTTTCCATGGGAAGTTCCTCTGTTGTTCCCCCCTAGGTCTGTTTTCTCCTCCTCTTCCTCCCCCATCTTTTTTTTGCTCCAAAATGCCCTAAACTGCAGCCTGGGGCAGGAGGAGTTTGAGGTTTGGGGACAGTAAAAAGCTCTGCATCAATTAAACCTTCTTGAAAAATCAAGTGTTTGGGTGGGAAAAATGATCCTTTCAGTTCTTACTTTGCAGACACAGGCAGAGGGTTTTTCCTGGAGAATATTTACCTATGAAGGTAATGCCAGGTGCATTTTTTGGTAATAATTGGAATTTATTGATGTCAGGGTTTAGAGAGAGTTTCAATAAGTGTGGAAACTCTTTGCAGCTCCAGTGCCCCACCAGCAGCACCCACATTCTGTGCCAGTGGATGCTTGTCCTGTTTCTTTGGGTTCTTTCCTTACAAATATCCCACAAATGGCTCTGGTGGGGTCAGTTTTGCTTTGGTGAACCTGTGAATTTTGAACTTTGCCTTGGGGAATAGTGCATGGCCAGGGAAAGGCTGAGCAGGGAAAGAATTTAGGAAAAACCCTGGACCAGATGGGAAAATGTTCCTGATGTGGGAGGTTGGAGCAGGGACAAGAGGAGCCAGCAAAGGCTGGGACAGGAAAGAGTGAACAAAAACCAGCCCTGGGGAAAGGAAGAGGGTGAGAAAAAGGCTGTGACTGCCTGGGGGGGAGTTTGGGGATTCTCAGCTGTGCAAGTCCTTGAGACAACACCTTCCCAGGGCACCCAGAGCCGGCAGGAGCCAAGGCTGAGCTGGGAAAACAAAGCCAGTCCTGGTGCTTTGAAGGCTCAAATCACCTCAAGCCGCTGAAGGGAAAAGGGGTTTGACTTTCCTGGCAGGAAAGTGCCCCAAATCAGGCATTTGGCACTGCCCAGTTCTGGCCTGAGCAGGAACTGGCTTGGTTTGCACAGACTGGGCTGCTGCGATGGAGCTGCTGCAGCAGAGAGCGGAGGGAGGCACCAGGAAAACCAGCTCCTCTTTTGGGGAGGTTGTTTCAAAGCTGTGCTTGAGTTTAGTGTGTGGGGGCACTAAATGAGTTCCAAAAGCCACGGGGGAGTGTTACAGCCCACCCTGCCAGGCTGGAGGAACTTTTGTTTGATTCTTGTATCCCTTGGAGTGAATTAAAGTGAACCAATCCTGGATGATCAGGGTTTGCAGAGAGAGAGAGAGAGCATTTATTTTAGAGCAGTTGGGTTGCAAAGGAAACCAGGTGTGGAGCCCTTTGGGTTGTGATCCAGCCCCCCAAAGAAATGGGGGGGGTTTGTGTCCCCTCCTGGTGTCTCCCCTGGGTGTGTTTGGGGCCACTTTGGCAGGGGCCAGAGGGGCTGGTTTGGGCCATGTGTTTGCGGCCTGGGCAGGGGGTGCTTGGAGGGCAGCCCTGCTAAGATGTCCCTTTGATGTCACTGCTCTGCCTATGATGTCACCAATGTCCCGGTGATGTCACCAATGTCCCTGTGATGTCACCGCTGTGCCTGTGATGTCCCGAGGGGCCCTGGGGGAGAACAACCCTGAGCCCCAGCTGGGCCAGAGCCACCCAGTTCTGCCCAGTGGGGCCCAGGTCGCTCCCAGCACAGGCCCAGGGGCTCCCAGTAACCCCCAGCATGGGCCCAGTCACCCCCAATAGGATCCCAGTCACTTTCAGTCACCCCCAGGATGATCCCAGTCACTCCCAGTATGATCCTGGGCACTGACAGTCACTCCCAGGATGGTTCCAGTATGGTCCTGGTCACTCCCACAGTGATCCCAGTCACTCCCAATTGGATCCCAGTCATCCCCAAGGTGGTCCCAGTTGCTCCCAGTCCCCCCCAGGATGGTTCCTTTCCCTCTCAAGAACTCCCAGTCTGAGTCCAGTCTGGCCCCAGGCACTTTCAGTCACTGCCTGGACGATGCCATTTGCCCCTGTATGGTCCCAGTTGCTCCCAGTATGATCCCACTATAAGTCCAGTCACCCCCAGTATGATCCCAGTATGAGCCCAG
>NW_020885985.1:0-8142 GCF_003945725.1 Corapipo altera
ACAAGGGCTGGGCCCAGGGAAGTGCTGGGGTGGTGGCAGTGCCCGGCTCCAGCCCATTTGTGGGCACTGCAGCCCCCAAGTGGTGCAGGCCCAGCCACACCCTCCCCGAGCAGAGCCCAGAGGGGCAGATGCCCTTTGCTGGCCCTGCCCCTGTCCCAGCTGGGCACACCGTGTCCTCCCGCATCAGCCGGGCCCCGCTCTGCTGAGTTGGCCCAGGCAGGGGGGGCCAGGGACTGGCAGCCCAGCAGGGCTCTGGCTCCACACTGGGCTGGCCCTGAAACACAGCTGCCCCAGTGCCCCTGTCCCCAGGGATGGCCCTGCCCTGCCCTGGGCCCAGTGCTGGCCCTCAGCAGGATGGCACCTTCCCACCCCACTCTCCCTCCCTGTGGGGCAGCTGGGAAAACATCTCAGGTGAATGACTTGACTATTTGCCTTGGATTTTCCCCAGGAACTGGCAGTGACCTGGAAGATTTTCCTTTTGCCCCTTACTGTTTCATAACCTCATTTGTTGGATAATTGAGGAACGTTGACTGAGGAGGGGCCCAGGGGAGGTGAAACTGCTCAAGAAGTAGGCATTTACAGCCCATCAACACCAATGATCCCACTCTGGACCATCCAAATTGTGGGAGCAGCAGCTCATTGGAAGAGGAAAATGTCCCCAGTTTGGTGTTTGAGAGAGAGATGGACGAGAGACGTGAGCAGGGTGCCTGAGGTGCAGCTGATCGCCCCTGGACTGTCTCCTTCCTTCCCCCTGAGCAGAGCTGGGAGCACCTGGGGAAATTCCTCTTGTTCCTGCAGTCCCTGCTCTGGGCTTTTTCCCACCCTCTGGTTCCAAATGGATTTGGGGCCTGGTCGTTCTCCTCAGGCCGTGACCCGCAGGGAGGTGTTGTGGTGACTCACGGAGGGAAAGGGGAGGAGAAAAGGGGGCCCTGTCCTCCCCACATTTATGTCTCCCTTCCCAATTTAATGGTGCCCTCGGCTTCCCAGAGTCCCTCAGTAGTTGCATGAGGAGGGGGACCAGACTCAGCAGGAGGTCTCTGTCCGGTTCTCTTTGTTTTGACTGGGATAATGGACTGGTTTACAGTCACTGCCCACAACAGGGACTTTTCTCAGCACAGAATCCTGGAATCATGGACTAGTTTGAGTGGGAAGGGACCTTAAAGCTCATCTCGTGGCACCCTCTGGCATGGGGAGGGACACCTTCCACTAGCCCAGGTTACTCCATACCCCATCCAGCCTGACCTTGGACACTTCCAGGGATAGGGCAGCCACAGCTTCTCAGGGCAACCTGTGCCAGGGCCTCCCCCCTCACAGGGAAAACTTTCTTCCCAGTATCCCTCTAAGCCTGCCCCTTGTCAGTGGGAAGCCATTCCCCTTTCTCCCATCATTACAGGTCCTTGTCCAAAATCCCTCTGCAGCTCTCTGGGAGTCCCTTGAGACACTGGAATGGGCTCTAAGGCCTCTCTGGAGCCTTCTCTTCTCCAGGCTGAACAAGCTCAATTGTCCCAGCCTGTCCCCAGAGCACAGGGGCTCCAGCCCTCAGAGCATCTTTGTGGTCTCCTCTGGATCCACTCCAACAGGTCCATTCCTCCTGATCTGGGCCCCCAGAGCTGGAGGTAGCACTGCAGGTGGGGTCTCACCCGAGGGCAGCAGAGGGGCAGATTCCCCTCCTCCCCTGTCTCCGGGATGAGCCCCACACATTGGGGGTTTCCGGACTGGTTCGTGTCCCATTTGTCACCCACCAGCACCCCCAGAGCCCTCTCCCAGCAGGGACTTCCATCCCTTCCTCCCCCAGCCTGCACCGATCCCGGGGGTTGCCCTGACCCGGCTGCACCACCATGGTCTTGTCCAACCTCAGGAGATTCCCATGTGTGCCGGGAAATGGGGGAAGGGGAATTCACCCGACTCTTGGAGATTTGTTTGTCTGGTGGTGCCCCAGGGAAAAACAAAACCCTGTCAGTCCCATCTAGTCTGTCCCATATTCCACCCAGGAACCCTCCACCAAACAGATCCACCATGAACTGGGGGGAATTCCAGGGCCCTTTTTGGGGGACTGACATGTCACAGCAAAAGGAAAACCTCTCAGTGGATATTTCTAGGACTTACTCTGGAATCCCCCGTGACATCTCATTCTACCTCATTGATATCATATGACATAATATCTCTCCTGGGACATCACCTCCTCCACTGTGACATCAAATCATTCCTGTGACATCCCATCCTCCTTTGGGACGTCACATCCATCACACAACATAAAATTCTCTTCTGTCACATCACATCCTTTCTGTGACATCACATCCTCCCACGTGACATCTCATCCTTCCTCAGTGAAATCACATCCTCCTCTGTGACATCACAGCTGGTCTATGTCGTCGCATCCATCGTATGACATCATCTCTCTCGTGACATCACATCCTGCACTGTGAATCACATCCTTCCTCTGACATCATATCCTTCACTATGACATCACAATCTCCTCTGTGACATCACACCTCCTCTATGTTGTCACATCAGTCATATGACATCACCTCTCTCCTGTGACATCACATCTTTCCTGTGACATCACATCCTCCTCTGTGACATCACTTCCTCTTCTGTGTGATGCTGTGGAATGTTGGTGCTAAAGAAATAACTCCGGAGCAGTTAATTAGGGGTGAGATAAGGAAAGGGTTTAATTGTGCCAAGGCAATGGATGTTAAAAGACACGCGCCGCTGTGCTCGAGATGGTCCATTTTATAATATTGTCTGTCCAATCCCAAGTGTGTCCACCCCGTAGCCTTTCCTCTGGTCCACTCCGGGTCCACCCCCTGAGAATTGAGTCTGGGGTGTATTTTGGGACCACCTCTTCATCAGTCTCATCATCTTCAGAGCACAGAGGGTATATAGTCACCTAGTTCTGGACTCTCTTTTGTTCTTCAAGCCCTAATATGGCTGTTCTCTAAACAACATAGGCCTTGACTTGACAAGAGACTAAACATTGCCACTGAATTCAGACATAGATTTGATATGGGGAGCATAGAATGGGGTGAGAGGGTTAAGGAACGTGTAAACTACTTGTAATACAGGGAAAGGGAGTGAGGGATGCTGCTTTTAAAATCTGCTTCTACTACTTATAAAACTTATAAAGCTTATAAAAATTAGAAAAATAAAACCTATAAAGGGGCTTAAGTCATCAGTTACATCACACCATTCCTAGGCCATCACATCCTCCTCTGTGACATCACATCCCTCATATGACATCATATCTCTGGGCCCAGCGCTGGCCCTCAGCAGGATGGCACCTTCCCACCCCACTCTCCCTCCATCCCCACCCACCTCAGAGGCCCCTCTGTGCTGGGACCCCCGTGGGCAGAGATCAAGGACAGGCACTGAGCGGGGACTCCTGGCACCTGACACAGTCTCAATTCTCCACTCACCTTTGGCCACATTTCCACAACACCTTCCATCCTTACGGGCCCCTGACCAGACACAAGAGACCATTGTGGGGCAGCTGGGAAAACATCTCAGCTGAATGACTTGACTATTTGCCTTGAATTTTCCTGAGGAGCCGGCAGTGACCTGGAAGATTTTCCTTGTGCCCCTTTCATCTTCGTGCCTCGTTTGTTGGATAATTGAGGAACGCTGACTGAGGAGGGGCCCAGGGGAGGTGAAACTGCTCAAGAAGGAGGCATTTACAGTCCCTCAACACCAAAGATCCCACTCTGGATCATCCAAATTGTGGGAACAGCAGCTCATTGGAAGAGGAAAATGTCCCCAGTTTGGTGTTTGAGAGAGAGATGGACGAGAGACATGAGCAGGGTGCCTGAAGTGCAGCTGATCGCCCCTGGACTGTCTCCTTCCTTCCCCCTGAGCACCTGGGGAAATTCCTCTTGTTCCTGCAGTCCCTGCTCTGGGATTTTTGCCACCCTCTGATTCCAAATGGATTTGGGGCCTGGCCGTTCTCCTCAGGCCGTGACACGCAGGGAGGTGTTGTGGTGACTCACAGAGGGAAAGGGGAGGAGAAAAAGGGGGTCCTGTTCTCCCCACATTTATGTCTCCCTTCCCAATTTAATGGTGCCCTCGGCTTCCCAGAGTCCCTCAGTAGTTGCATGAGGAGGGGGCAGGACCAGACTCAGCAGGAGGTCTCTGTCCCATTCTCTTTGTTTTGACTGGGATAATGGACTGGTTTACAGTCACTGTCCACAACAAGGACTTGTCTCAGCACAGAATCAGGGAATCATGGACTAGTTTGAGTGGGAAGGGACCTTAAAGCTCATCCCGTGTCACCCCCTGCCATGGGCAGGGACACCTTCCACTAGCCCAGGTTACTTCAAGCCCCGTCCATCCTGGCCTTGGACACTTCCAGGGATGGGGCAGCCACAGTTTCTCAGGGCAACCTGTGCCAAGGCCTCTCTGCTCACAGGGAAACTTTCTTCCCAATATCCCTCTAAGCCTGCCCTCTGTCAGTGGGAAGTCATTCCCTCTTCTCCCATCACTACAGGTCCTTGTCCAAAATCCCTCTGCAGCTCTCTGGGAGCCCCTCGAGACACTGGAAGGGGCTCTGAGGCCTCTCTGGAACCTTCTCTTCTGCAGGTTGAACAAGCCCATTTGTCCCAGCCTTTCCCCAGAGCAGAGGGGCTCCAGGCCTCAGAGCATCTTTGTGACCTCCTCTGGATCCACTCCAACAGGTCCATTCCTCCTGATCTGGACCCCTAGAGCTGGAGGGAGCACTGCAGGTGGGGTCTCACCTGAGGGCAGCACAGGGGCACATTCCCCTCCTCCCCTGCCTTGGGGATGAGCCCCGCACACGGGGTGTTTCCGGGCTGGCTCGTGTCCCATTTGTCACCCACCAGCACCCCCAGAGCCCTCTCCCAGCAGGGACTTCCATCCCTTCCTCCCCCAGCCTGCACCGATCCCGGGGGTTGCCCTGACCCGGCTGCACCACCTTGGTCTTGTCCAGCCTCAGGAGATTCTCATCCTTCCCATGAAATCACATCGTCCCTGTGACATCACATCCTTTTCTATGACATCACATCCTTCCTGTGTCCTCACATCTCTCCTGTGACATCACATCCTCCCCAAGACATCACAGCTCCTCTTGTGACATTAAGGGTCCCCAATGACGTAACATCTGTTATATGACATCCTTCCTGTGACATCACATCCTTCACATCCTTCCCGTGACATCACATCCTCCTTTATGACACCACCTCCTCTTCTCTGACATCACATCCTTCACATCCTTCCTATGACATCACATCATCCCAGTGACATCACATCTTCCTCTATGACATCACATCCTTCCTGTGATATCACATCTCCCCTGTGACATCACATCCTCCCCAAGACATCACAACTCCTCTTGTGACATCTAGGGTCCTATATGACATAACATCTGACATATGACATCCCATGTCTGCTGTGCTCACATCCTCCTCTGTGACATCACATCCTTCACATCCTTCCTCTGACATCAAATCATCATCCGTGACATCACATCCTCCTCTGTGACTTCACATTCTTCACATCCTTTCTGTGAAATCACATCCTCCACTGAGACATCACATCCTCCCCGTGACATCACATCCTCCACTGTGACATCACATTCTCCCTTCTGACATCACATCCTCTCTGTGAAATCTCATCCTCCTCTCTGATGTCACATCATCCCTGTGACATCACATCCTTCTCTGTGACATCCTCATGTCCTTGGCTTCCCAGAGTCCCTCAGTAGCTACACGAGGTTGGAGGGAACGAAACTCAGCAGGAGGTCTCTGTCCTGTTGTCCTGGTTTTGACTGGGATAATGGACTGGTTTACAGTCATTGCCCACAACAGGGACTTGTCTCAGCACAGAATCAGGGAATCATGGAGTAGTTTGAGTGGGAAGGGACCTTAAAGCTCCTCCTGTGCCACCCCCTGCCATGGGTTGGGAGACCTTTCACCAGCCCAGATTACTCCAAGCCCCATCCAGCCTGGTCTTGGACACTTCCAGGGATGGGGCAGCCACAGATTCTCAGGGCAACCTGTGCCAGGGCCTCCCTCCTCACATGGAAAACTTTCTTCCCAATATCCCCCAAGCCTGCCCTCTGTCAGTGGGAAGCCATTCCGCCTTCACTCATCACTACAGGTCCTTGTCCAAAATCCCTCTGCAGCTCTCTGGGAGCCTCTCTAGGCACTGGAAGGGGCTCTGAGGCCTCTCTGGAGCCTTCTCTTCTCCAGGCGGAACAAGTCCAATTGTCCCAGCCTGTCCCCAAAGCAGAGGGGCTCCAGCCCTCAAAGTATCTTTGTGGTCTCCTCTGGATCCACTTCAACAGATTCCCCTCCTCCCCTGCCCCCAGGATGAGCCCCGCACACGGGGGGTTTCCGGGTTGGCTCGTGTCCCATTTGTCACCCATCAGCACTCCCAGAGTCCTCTCCCAGCAGGTTCTTCCATCCCATCCTCCCCCAGCCTGCACTGATCCTGGGGGCTGCCCTGACCCGGCTGCACCACCTTGGTCTTGTCCAAGCTCAGCAGATTCCCGTGTGTGCTGGGAAACGGGGGGAAGGGGAATTCACCCGACTCTTGGAGATTTGTTTGTATGGTGGTGCCCCAGGGAAAAACAAAACTCTGTCAGTCTCATCTACTCTGTCCAATATTCCACCCAGGAACCCTCCACTAAACAGATCCACCAGGTGGGGGGAATTCCAGGACCCTTTATGGGGGACTGACACGTCACAGCAAAAGGAAAACCCCTCAGTGGATATTTCCACCAGTTACTCCGGCATTGACAAAACTGGCAGCACCTTTATAAAGGACTCCCTCCAACAGTCTGCGGAATAACACTCTTTATTAACACAAATTGGCACAGATTAAAGGTTCGTGGTGGTCAGGGACAGAGTCTGACTGCAAAAACACACTTTGAACAATGTCAAAATTGTTGTTAAAGCAAAGCAAAGCACAACCTCTAAACCAAACCAATCCACAAATACATTAGGAAGCAAAAGCCAGCTCTAGTCCTTCCAAGCAGTGACTAACATGGAAAGCTGACACTTCCCACCCAGCACAGGCATCCCTGAGGGGGAGGAAGGCAGGTTCAACCCCTCTGTTGATCCCAGCAGTTTCAATGGAAATCTCCCTGCAATTCTTTCCCCATTTCCAACTCTCTTTTATGCTCTTTCTTTAAGTTTAGGAGGAGTTTGAGGGTTTCTACTGAGAAGTGCTACAATTGTTTCTGGGTGCCTGGGGAGTTTTGTGAGGCATCGTGACCTTATCCCAGCTGGGAAGCGGCAGCTGGAGTCTCTTTGCTGTCCGGGGAGTAGCAGCTGGTTTTCCTCTCTAATTCCTATTCTGTTAACTTTTATCTCTCTCTCCACACTCTGGGACCATTTCTCTGGCTTGTCCAGGTCCCCCTGGATGCCATCCCGTCCCTCAGGTGTGTCACCTGCCCCGCTCAGCTCAGTGTCACCGGCTCAGGGTGCCCTCCATCCATTGGCCTCCATCATTAAGGAAGATGCCGGATACTGGGGCCAGGAGTGAGGAACTGGAGAGTGTGGAGTCCAGCTGGGGATTCCTTGCTGGGGATAAGGGCACGGACAGCGGGATTGGGAAGGGGGCAGCAGTCCTCAGCCTCTGGAGGTGTCTCCTGCAGGATGAGATAGAA
Source organism: Corapipo altera (assembly GCF_003945725.1). Taxonomy (NCBI): domain Eukaryota; kingdom Metazoa; phylum Chordata; class Aves; order Passeriformes; family Pipridae; genus Corapipo; species Corapipo altera. The sequence continues at coordinate 7,622 of NW_020885985.1, forward strand.
TTCCCTGTGGTGGAGGCAATTACATCCCCTTGGGGTGCAGGGGCTGTAAATGTCTCTAGTTTGAGTGACTTTACCTCCCCTGGGCCCCTCCTCAGTCAACGTTCCTCAATTAACCAACAAACGAGGCACAAAGCAGAAAGGGGCACAAGGAAAATCTTCCAGGTCACTGCCTGGGGAAAATCCAAGGCAAATAGTCAAGTCATTCAGTTGAGATGTTTTCCCAGCTGCCCCACAATGGTCTCTTGTGTCTGGTTAGGGGTCCGAAAGGATGGAAGGTGTTGCGGAAATGTGGCCAAAGGTGAGTGGAGAATTGAGGCTGTGCCAGGTGCCGGGAGTCCCCGCTCAGTGCCTGTCCTTGATCTCTGCCCACGGGGGTCCCAGCACAGAGGGGCCTCTGAGGTGGGTGGGGAGGGAGGGAGAGTGGGGTGGGAAGGTGCCATCCTGCTGAGGGCCAGCGCTGGGCCCAGGGCAGGGCAGGGCCATCCCTGGGGACAGGGGCACTGGGGCAGCTGTGTCCCAGG
>NW_020885986.1:0-8134 GCF_003945725.1 Corapipo altera
TGTGCCCTTTGTCAGGAATTCTATGGGGAGGACGTGAAGTCGTCTCCGGATTACGAAAGGATCGTCAACAAGCGTCACTTCAGGAGGGTCGTGGGCTTGCTGGAAGGGCAGAAGATCGCTCACGGGGGAGAGAGTGATGAGGCCTCCTGCTTCATAGGTGCTTGTGGCTGCTGCTGGGGAGGGGAGGTGGTAGTGGGTGCCCTTTGGGGTCTGTGTGTGTGCCTTGCTTGGGTTATGTTGCACACAGACAGTGCAGTGAGGTCCTGTGATGGACCAGGTCTTCTGTCTTGCTCACGCTGTTGTCCTGTTCCCCCGTTTGCTGCAGCACCAACCATCCTGACGGACGTTTCCCCGGATTCCAAGGTGATGGAGGAGGAAATCTTTGGACCCGTCCTGCCCATTGTGACCGTGAAGAGCGTAGAGGAAGCCATTGAGTTCATCAACCGTCGGGAGAAGCCCCTTGCCTTGTATGTCTTCTCCAACAACAAGAAGGTGGGTCTGGGCTGTGCCAGAGAAAATGAACATGATGACCTGTTGTCTTGTGACTCCCTTCCCAGTATCCTCAGTTATGTGGCCTGATCTCTTCTGGGCTTTTGTAATGATTTGTTTGTTTTCTTTTGCTAGTTAATCAAAAGAGTCATCTCAGAAACCTCCAGTGGGGGTGTGACTGGAAATGATGTCATTATGCATTTCTTCCTCTCAACCTTGCCCTTTGGTGGTGTTGGTAAGTTACTACAGCTTCTTAAGCATTGGGACTTGCCACACTGTGTGACCCAGGGAGCAACCCATGGTACCCCTGTGCCTGTTGCAGTCCAGGGGTCTCTGTGCATCAGATCTTGATAATAATAACAAATTCTGGGAGTGCATTAGGGCAGGGGACAGAAAGGGGAAAAACCTTTAGGTGTATTTTTGGAAAGATTAAAGCATTTAGTGCAGACTGATGTGAAAGGTACATTAAAAACATTAGCTGCAATCGGAGGGATTAGCAGTGGTTAGCAGGTGGAAGGGGTAGGACTTTAGCTTGGGGAGAATTGGAACAGGTTATGGATCAGTCCATGGAAGCTTTGCAGAAGAAGGTTTTGGGGGTTACAGGCAGTGAACCAGCATGAACAGCACGTGCTGACCCGGAATGGGAACACAGAGGTGTACCCTGCAAAGCTCCTCAGGAAACCATCTCACACAGCACCAGTCGGATCCCAGAGCCCTGGCACGGTGCTTTGAGAGGGAGCTAAATCCAGGGAAGAGCTGGAGACAGCTCAGAGGCACAGGGACCACAACAAAATACTGGAGAGTGCGTAGTGAAAACGAGGTGGGGAAGGAGCAGGGTGGAGCACAGGTGGACATCTTAGAGACTGAGAAGTGCTGCGGGGAGGAAGGGTCAGTTGTCCTCAAGTGGCCAAAGGTTTGACCAGGCTGTGCCTGCGGGGTGACCTGCCTGGCTTGTGTCCCTCAGGTCACAGTGGGATGGGCGCCTACCATGGCAAGCACAGCTTCGAGACCTTCTCCCACCGCCGCGCCTGCTTGATCAAGGACCTGAAGATGGAGGGCACCAACAAAATGCGATACCCACCTGTCAGCCAGAAGAAGGTGGATTGGACCAAGTTCATCCTCCTGAAGCGGTTTAATAGGGGCCGAATTGGACTGGCTGTCCTGGCCCTGCTGGGGGTGGTGGCAGCGGTGATGATGAAGGTGAGTTTTGGGTCTCTTTGGGTGTAAGTGGGTGCATGTGCAATTCACCTCATCTTCTGCAAGTTCGGTCTTTGCAAACTGCAGCCCTTTCTTAGAGTCTGGTCTCCTTTTCTCTCTTGAGACTTTTTTTATCTGTCCCACCTCAAATTACCAAGATCTGCTTCTCACTCTTACCAGTGGTCTGTAGAATAGGAATATCCCCAGAGAGATCTCCCGGGCTGCTGTACTACTTGTTGCACTGCTCTGGTAGGTGACACCCGTGGGATGCTCCCTCCAGAGGCAGAGGTTGGTAGTTCTGGACAGGCTAGGAATGGTTTGAACTCCAGGATTTCCTTCAGCAGTGTTTGAGCTGCTCCACAGCCCTGAGAGCTGCAGTTTGTGCCATGGCACCCTGGGAAAGGAAGCTGTGTCCCAAAGCCTGGGTCTACAACAAGCTCTTCATCCTTGTCCAGTTTCAGCCCCTGTCTGACCTCAGCTCAATTATTTCCATTTCCTCCCTTGTTTCCAGCTGGGTAGTGCGGAAGGGTGGGATGTCCTCCCCTCTCTGCAGGAGGCAGAGGTGGAGGAGCAAGATCTAAATCTCCCAAGCATGATCACTGTTGGTTCTCTGTGTCTTGACAAACCAGGTACTGCGGTGCCTTCACTGGCTGCTCCTCACAAGGCTCAGCTGTGCATCTGTGGGGTTTAGTGAGCTTAAGGGAGCAGCCCAAGGGGACAGGAGGTGGCAGGGTGGATCAGGACTGTGTCCTTCAGTCTGTGTTGTTACTGCTGTGAGGAGAGGTGCAGAAGCCCAACAAGCCAGGAAAGTAACCTGCCCACATATTCCAGGAGGAGGTGCAAAAGCCAAAGAATTGGCTCAGGCTTTGAGGCACCAGCCAGGGGGGCAGGCCCTGTCTAGGTGAATGAGGGGGGAAACTCACGGTGTCTCGAAATCATTTGGGTTTCTCAGAACCACCAGTCTGTGCTGAAGAGAAAAGCCCTCTTGGTTGTGCTGGCTGTGCAGAGGCTGGGCTGGCCCAGCGGGTGGTAAGGAGGAGCAGGTTTCAGAGCACTGCTGTGGCTGTCACAGTGAGGTAGGAGCCTTTTTCTTCTCCTGTGTGTAGACCTAGTTTGAGATCGGGGAGAGCTTTGTAGAGTGGTGAACGTGGGGCTTGGAGAAAGCTCCTCAAGAGCCAGAGCATGACGCTTTCTCTGGCAGTGCATGGAGCTCATCCAAGATAACCATGCAATGCACGCTGAGGGGCAAGAGGCAGGCGAGCTGCGCCCTGGGGGAGTCACCGAGTGAAGAGGCTTTGCTTCAGGCTGTTCTAGAAAGGGAATTGGTTTTGTCTCACAAATCCTTCACAGGACCTTGGTGTTGTTTTGCTCTCGCAGGTGGTTTACTGATGAAGAGGAGAAGGCCTCGTGTGCCAGCCGTACTCTGGGTGCTTGCTTTGTGTCTGTTTCCTTAAGCTGGGAAGTCATTATTTTCTTTTGTTCTGGGTGATTTCAGTGAGCTGTCGAGCACACAGAGTAGCCTTAGAGAGGCACTAACAACAAGAAGGCTCAGACTCCTGTTGGCTAAAAAGCCATGCTGGAACAGAGGGACCAGAGGGGACAAGCTCTCCGAAGGAGGACTGCAGAACAAGAAATTCCAGTCCCTATCTCCACCCCATGCCATGCAGAGTGCTGCTTGAGGGGCACACCAAACCACTTACCTTCCTTCAGTGAACAACAGGAGCTTCAGTTTCAGCAATCCTTGGGTTGACAGTGTTTTCCCTGCAGTTTTTGGGATGGGCTGTCTCCTGTTGTGCTCTGAACACCCTCTCTCTTGGTGACAAGTCTGAGACAGGCCATGCTGGCTGATGCATTTGACCAAGAGTGATGGTTGTGAATGAACCCAGTGAGGTTCCCCATGACATTTGAGGTGAAATATTCATGGATCTCTGCAAATTGGAATCATCCACAGCTGGTCAGGGAATGCAGGCTGGTGCCCTTTTGGGGCTCTGGGTTTCACCATATGGCTGTAACAATTATTAACTGTTAGAAAATTACAAAAGTGGTACCTGCACTGCCTGTATTGTGCTGATGAGCATCTTACACTCGTGCAAAAGAACTTTCAGGCCTGTTTGGAGAAGTGGGAATGACAAAATACCTTGTGGGTTAGCTCAGCTCTGTGCAGCTGCTCCCTTATTCCCAGTGGGATGGGAAAGACAATCAGAGGAGTGAAAGTGAGAAAACTTGTAGGTTGAGAGAAAGATAGTTTAGTAGGTGAAGTGAAAGCTGGGAATGCAGGCAAATTAAAGCAAATTGAGGAATCTGTTAATTAATTCCCCTTGTCAGGCAGGTGTTCAGCCATCCTGGGGAAAGCAGGGCGTCATCACACCTGATGGTGACTTGGGAAGACAAATGCCATCATTGCCAATGTCACAAATCCAAAACAGCACCATCCTACTATGAAGAAACTTAATGACTATGATGAAAGTGAACTCCACCCCAGCCAAAGCCAGTACAAAGCTGTTCCTGGTCAGATTGCTCCAAGGGAAAACAATTATTGAAAGAGTGTGTGCTCCTTCGTGTTTGAGCTTCTGGGGCTGCTGTAATCTTGCAATGGGGCATAATGTGGGACTTGTTCGAGCTTGGGAGGAGGATGCTGAAGGAATTGAATGTAAAAGAGCCTTGGAAATATTAATGTCAAAATAAGGCAAATTAAAAAATTATTACTAAATGCAATTAATATAGAGTAGAAAGTCATATTTACTGTGTAATAAGTAGGATTTCTTCGTGGCTGGTGAAAATCCATGTGCTAAGCCTTTTTGATGATATATTTTGCAAGTACTAAATAAACACCGAGAATTTAAGTAATAAACTGAGTGTGGTAAGTCCCTGGAGTCTCCTGAAGAATCCTGCTCATCCTCTGCCACTCCCAGCTCTGGCCATGGCTTGGCCAAATGTCACACATGTTTTGTGAGGTGTCTCTGCCCTGGTTCAGGGGGACATGTGATCTCTCTGCTCATGGGGAAGGGTCCCCCAGAGCTCTGGCAGGCACTGAAGAGGTGCCTGGAGCCAGGGAAGGTGTGGGGTGAGCTGGGGCTGGGGGGTTGTGAAGGAGCTGGGCTGCTTCTCCTGCACAAATCCATCCCTGGATCGCCTCCCATCTGCAGGCATGGCCTGCTGGTTGGGGTTTGTTCAGATCCCATGTCTGCATGTGTTGGCTCCCAACAGCAGCTGTGGCATGTGGAAGGCGCTTCCCCGGCCTCGTGTGCCCAATGTGGGCAAAGGCACGTGGTCTCTCGCAATCCCTGAGTCACTGCCCCAGCTGGACGGGAAGATCCAGGGCTTGTGTGTTCACAGCTGAGGACAGAACTGGGTAAAGGGCATCTTGTATCTAGCAAGAGCCCTGGGCCCGGGCCAGCTGCCCGCTCGTGGGAGGAGGGATTGCTCCGAGCCATGGCAGGGGCAGGGCTTGTGCCAGCTTGCACTCTCTGCGGGACACTGGTGGAGAGAGAAGCTTCTCTGAAGGTAACTTTCTCTTTTCCTTCGTTTTTTAACGAGTCATTTGCTTTCTTGGACAGGACTGGGGCTGTGTGAGGCGGCTGTGGCAGCAGGCTGGGAAGGGCAGATTTTAATTGTTGTCGGGGAACCTTGATATCTTATTTGGCTGGGCAGGGATGCAGGCAGATCCTGACTAAAAAGTGCTGCTCCTGGGAAGCAGGATGAAACCTTTTGTTTTGTCATGTTTTGCAAAGACGTGGGAGGGCCTTGGAGTTATGGGGAAGCCGAGTGCAGACGGGCTCCGGGCACAAAACTCTGCTTCCAACTGGCTGCCTACCCGGGCCACGGTCATCCCAGTGTTTTGGTTCCTTGGGGAGCACCCTGTCAGTGGAGGGTGGAGTGGCTGGTGGGTTTGAGGGTATCCTCAATCTGGGAGAAAGTAGCCACAGAGCAGGATCCATCAGCCATCCCCAGATTGCTGTGAGAGGTGCTGTGTGTTGGACCCTGCCAAGTAGAACAGGGCTTGGAGAGTGTGGGCCCTGAGCAGTCGACTTGGGGGCAGGAGCTCCCCTCCAAGGAGGAGAACATCTCCCAGCCTTGCTCTGGGTGGGACATCTCATGGTGGTGACCCCACATTAAATGTTCCCAGGGCTGAGCACCCTCAATGACCCTGTGGTGAGCTGGGTGTTGCTGTGTCTCCCCGCAGCCCTGAGCAGCCATGGAGAGGATTGAGAAGGTCGTGAGGCAGGCGAGAGCTGCCTTCAACTCTGGCCGGAGCCGCTCGCTGGAGTTCAGGATACAGCAGCTGAAGGCCCTGGAGCGGATGGTGAAGGAGAAGGAGAAGGAGATCCTGGCAGCCCTCCATGCGGATCTGCACAAGGTCTGGGCGGGCAGGGGGTCTCTCCCTTCTGCTGTGCAAAGACAGTGGGCAGCCCTGAGGAAAGCAGGAAGGCCAAGGGCTGCCTTGGCCATGACTGGTGGTTTCTATCTGTCCCTCACCATGAACCATGACTTTGCTCTGACTCTTCAAACTGCCACGGTGGGTGTGGGAGGTGGGTTCCTTTGCCATATCCTCCCCAAGTCCCCCTTTGTTGCAGAGTGGGCCCACTGTGTACAACACTGAGATCCTGAGTGTGCTGGGGGAGCTGACCCTGGCCATGGAGAAGCTGCCGTCCTGGGCAGCCCCTCAGCATCTGAAGAAGAACCTGTTGACAATGAGGGATGAGGTCTTTGTCAACTTTGAGCCTCTGGGAGTGGTGCTGATCATCGGGGCCTGGAACTACCCCTTTGTCCTGGTCATGCATCCTCTGATCGGAGCCATCGCAGCAGGTGGGGCCTGTCCTTTGTGGGGCTGTGGGTGGGTGGTGGGGGAGAGGAGGGTGAGGGCTCAGGGGCCGTGCTGTGTCTGTCCTGTAGGCAATGCTGTGGTGGTGAAGCCGTCAGAGGTGAGCGAGAACACGGCTCAGCTGGTGGCTGATCTCCTCCCCCAGTACCTGGACCGGGTGAGTGTGACCCTGTGCCTGACATGACTGTCTTGGTCTGTCCTGCTTCCAAGGGGCTCCTGCAGGTTCAAGTCAAATCAGTAGCCTGCTCTCTTTAGAGGAGCTTAAGCCGGAGGCACAGGAAGGATTGTATTACTCTTAAGAGTACAAGGGTGTGTTGACATATTCTTCCCATGTTTTGCGTAACCTGGTATGCTCACATTACATAATACTGCTGCAGCCTGGTAGTTTTTTTGGCACTCGTGACCATGTGCAGAGGTGTGTGCATATTTCCCCCTGCTGTAGCTGCTCTTTTGGAGCTGTGCCGGGGATGCCCCTAGGTAAGCACAGGTTTGGTTGAATGCTGGCTGTGCCTGGCTCTTCCTGAGAACTGGGCACCATGGCAGTACATCCAGGGTTTTCATGTCCTGCTGATCCACACTTGTGTTGTTTCTCCTTCACTTGCCTGACTGTTCTGACGTCCATTGCACTCTGTCACTGAGATACTGTTGCTTTGACAGCACAGGCAGTTTCCTCCAGAGAGTTAGTGCATTCCCTAGGTGGGAGGTAAGAGCAGAGGAAGGAGACAGCCCGTGGGAGAGCCCGACAGTCCTTTGTGCCCTACGTCTTACTGTGCAGGAGCCTGACTCAGCCCCAGCTTCAGCCTCCATTTCATTAAGTCTGTGTGATACAAAGTGGGAGGTGAGACTTCATTTCAGGGGAAGGAGCAGAGCATGCCTCTGTTATCACTGTCTTTTGTCCAGATCCTGAAGTATCTCACAAATTATCCTGCATTCTGCCATGTGCAGAGCTGCTGCCTTGATGTGCGTGCTTTAAATCAAAGTAACTGTAAGGCTCTGGTTTGCCCCGCAGGAGCTCTACCCCGTGGTCACTGGAGGAGTTCCTGAGACAACAGAGCTGCTCACCCAGAGGTTTGATCACATCCTCTACACTGGCAACACTGCAGTGGGCAAAATTGTGATGGCAGCAGCTGCCAAGCACCTGACACCTGTCACCCTGGAGCTGGGTGGGAAGAGCCCCTGCTACATTGACAAGGATTGTGACTTGGCTGTCGCCTGCAGGTCAGGCCATTGCACCCCCTCAGCAGTGGGGCAGGGGACCGTCTCTGGTCCAGTGTCCCCAGCTCAGGTGCTGTCAGCTGGGCTGTGGGATGTGGAAGGGGCTGACAGTGGAGAAACCACCTCCCTTTCCCCTGCAGGCGAATAACATGGGGGAAGTACACGAACTGTGGGCAAATCTGCGTTGCCCCAGACTACATCCTCTGTGACCCATCCATCCAGAGCCAGGTGGTGGAGAACATCAAGGCAACTCTGCTGGTAAGGAGGGAGTCCCTGATGCTGTGGGAGTTGTCCCCATTGCAGCGCAGGTCTGAGTTCCTGGAGCTGTGGCTGTTGGCAGGTGTGTTGAGCACTTTGTTTCTGCTGTGCCCTTTGTCAGGAATTCTATGGGGAGGACGTGAAGTCGTCTCC
>NW_020885987.1:0-8130 GCF_003945725.1 Corapipo altera
CAGCCCGGGGAGGCCTCGGGCAACACGGCGGCCGCCAGCGCGGGCATGGACAGCAACGTCCTGGCCATCGTCATCGCCGCCAGTGAGTGCCGGGAGCGGGCTCCGCCGGGGCCGGGAGCGGAGCGGGGGCGGCCGCCGGGCGGGATCGGCCTTTGCCGGTGCCTCCCGGGCTGTGCCGGTGAGGGGATACCCCCGGTCTGGGGGTATCGCTGCAGCGTCCGGTCCTAATGCGGGGTCCTGCTGGCTCCCGGGGCTGGGGGCGAGCGGGGTGGGTGGCGGGGCTGGCGGTGCCCGTGGGGGCTGGCGGTGCCGGTGGGCTCCGCAGAGCAGCGCGTGGGCCGGGTGGGAGCCGTGGGTTCCCGGAGACAGGAGCGCTGGCGAGCCGGCACCGTGGTGCTGAGAGAGCCGAGAGCCCCGGGAGGGTGATGCGGGGTGGGTCGCCCGGGGCCGGTCCCCGCTGCCGCGGTCCGTGATGGGGTGAGCCCCCGCCCCGGCTCTTCAGGTTCTTCCCGGTCTCGGAGAGAGAGAGATGTTGGGCACAAAGGGGCTTGGGCGCCGTTGGGACGGGCAGCAGGTGGAACCGGCTTCTCCGGGGCTTCTCCAAGCTACTCTGTGCCGCGGCAGCCGAGGGGGCGAGGGCGAGCGGCAGGAGGCCTGCGGGCCCGTCGGGCCACCGGGTCACTCGCCGCTCCTTTCCCCCGGCAGCTGTGTCCACCTCCGTCTTCATCGTGGCGATCCTCATCCTGTTGCTGCTCCTGTACCACCGGGACCCCATGTGCTGCCAGTTCCTCTGCTCCTGCCGCTTGTTCCAGACCCCCAGCCAGTATGTGAGTGCCCTCCGAGTCCTCCCTCTCTTCCTCCTGCCCATGAGTCCCCGGCTGCCCCCCGAGCTCCTGTTCCCTTGTGCTGGGTCTGTGGGGCTGCACTGCCGGGTTGCCCTCCTGCAGCCTGGCTGGTTGCTGATGAATGAGCTGAGCTCTGCTGCCTCCTTGCTCCCACTCTATCCCAGAGATCCATCCACCCACCCAGTCCTGCCTGGCTGTGCCATTGGGGTTGTATCTCCAAGACCCAACACTAACAGGTGCCCCTGCTCCCCACGCAGCTCAGGGGGGTGTCCTCCTCCCCCTGCACAGTCATGTGTGGGGTTGGGTTCTGCTTTACCGGGAAGGGACCCAGCAGGGAAGGGGGCTGGAAGCTGAGGGCAAAGGCAGACAAAGCCACTCACATCCCCGACTGCTGGCTCTCTTGTGCACAGCTCCCAGGGAAGGAGCAGTGAGACACAAAGCCCTTTTGCTTGCATCTCTAATTTCCTGGGGATGGCTTTCAACTGGGGAAGCTGATGAAAAAAGAGCAGTGTGTGCAGCCAGCACTGCTTTTGTGGTGGTGACTGCATGGGGAAAGCTCAGCCTCCAGGGCTGGATGGCTCTTGAGGGGAGGGCTGCAGGTACGGCTCCTCTATGGGAGAGAAGGGGTTGTTCAGCCACCAAAGGATAGAGAAACTTGTGCTGGGAAAGGCAAATCTAATAGTCCAGTGCAGGCTGTGAAGTCCCCAGCAAAAATCACAGTGGGAATGGGCTGCACTGATAGTTCAGCCATGATTCATTGCTCCTTCCCCCCCCTTCCTCCCTGCTGCCTGCCCGTGGCACACACTGGGAGCAGGCCCTGCTGCCGTGATCCCTGACCTGTGGAGCTGCTCCCTGAGGCAGTGAGGATGCACCCTGAGCTGCAGAGCCTGTGCCGTGCTGGGGCCTGGCTCTGGGGTGGGAGGTTCAAGCAGGGCTGCGTGGGAAAGATGGATGCAAAGAACTATATACAGAAAGGGAATGTGTATAGGATGTATTTCCATCTGATAAAGTAAAGCAGTTGTAGCATGTGAGGCAGCTTTTGGGCAGGTGTAGTTGTGCTGGTTTTGCTCATCGGTTATTGACACACAAGTTGGGCCCTGTGTTCCTGCAGCCTCCATAGTTGTGCTGTAGGGCCAAGACAAACAGTTCCTTGGTTGTTAAGAGCAAAAGTAAATCAGTCATTCATGTGCCTCCCTGGGAGTTTCTCGGCTGTTTCCTGCTGACAGAGATGAGGTTTTCTGAGAGCAAGGAATGGCCAAGGTTCAAGTCCTGGCTCTGGCTCGAGGGGCCATTCTCTGTGAGTAGGATTTCTGCTCACTGTTGCTCAACACCTTGACAGGGAATCCAGTTTAACTGGAGCAAGACTGCTCAGGAATGGCACAGCTATTGCCCTACAGATCTGCCTGCTGCGTTATCCTGAAATGACCACCTCGGTAGAGAAGAGTTTACAAGTTCTGTAACCCTGAGCACACAACAGAGCTCTTATCCACACCAGCGGAATAATTGGGTTGGGTTTTGTTGTTCCTCAAAGAGAAATGGTTCTGCTGAGTCTCAGTGAAACCCTGCCCCGGGCCCAGGCTGTCCCTCTGGCTGTGCTGTGCCCCTTGGAGCGGGCCTTGTGCTGCGAGAGAGGATGTGCCTGAGCCATTGGTGTTGTGGAACAGGCAGAGACTGCCAGCAGCGAGAGCTGCACAAGCCAGATGGGCAGAGGGAGCAGCTCTTCTTCTGCCAGAGTCCCACTTCCCATGCTGTCCCATGTGAGCTGCCAGGCAGGACATGAGGGATTTTGACTTTGCTCATGTCCTCCTCATTGCAGGACCGCCCCCCACCCTACTTCAGCAGCAGCCAGCGGCTGGTGGGACCCCAGCGTGGAGCCTCCCGGCTGGAGAGCGCTGCCGAGAACCCCGGCATGCAGGTGATGGCAGGATCCCTGATGGGAGCTGGGCGGGAATGGGGGTAAAGATGCTCATGAGGTTGGGAAGAGACTGTAGTTATTGGGTTCACCTATGGAGAAGGTGCTGGACAGCATCTTCTGGTGCTGTCCCACAGCTTTGGGAAGTGCTGCCTGTATGTAAAACTCTAGGGGGAGGTGGGGTGTAAGGGGCAGGGATACTACCAAGGACACCACGGTGCCCTGAGGTGTTTGAGCATGAAGTGCCAGGTAGATCCCTGATGGCTTCGGATCCTGCAAAGCACATCAAGGTGTAATTGCCTCCTGGGAGGGATTTCCTCTCTAGCTGATGGCAGGGCACCTGCAACTCTGAACCCTGAAGTAACTCAAAGCGGCACCAGGCCATGAACTTCCAGTGAAGAGAGCCACTGTCACACTGACCCTTCTTTCCTGGGATGGGCATTTCTAGGGAGATGAGCTCTTCTGCGTTGGACCCCCCAGCACCTACCGGCTCCCTTCCTGGGAGCAGCCCCGCCTGCCAAGCTACGAGAGCGTGCGGAAGAAAGATCGCCAGCGGGAAATCCACCAGATGATCGCCGAGAGGTTTGGGCTGTGGGCAGAGCCATCCCAGGAGGTGAGCTCCCCCTCCCTGCCCAGGGGGCTGGCAGAGTCCCTGCTCTGGCCCGTATCTGTGTCTTGCTTCAGCAATTGGTGGTAGCTGAGGACTCTGTTCTCTGTGATTGCCTTTCCCTGATAGCTTTTATCTCTGGGAAAGCACAAAGTGTATCGGGAGGCTCCTTTGGTGTACATCTGTGCTAGTTAATGATCCATCTCCCCCCTGGTGTGTTTGCAGAAATGCCTGTGCTGGGAGGCAGGGCAGAGCCCCAGGGAGAAAGAACAGGCCCTTCAGATCACCTGCTCCATACAAGTCCAAGCTGGGAATGTTATTTTTGGATCTTTATGGCTTCCATGGGTTCTTGCTCCCTTCTCCCTGCAGGACACTCCTGGGAGGTCCCTTGCTATTACCTTTAAGTGTTTATGGCTTATTTATGAGCAGGATGCTTTGCCTGTTATAATACTTTGGATTTGTACTCCCACAATAGAACAGGGAAAAGCAAGTGTACCTATCAAGTAAGTCCTGCAGCAACATCCTGAGAAGCTCCTGTTAACAGAGACCTCATTGCCTAAAGCAGAACAAAAACCTTTGAAATTCTGAGCAGAGCACTTAAGTTCACTGATTTACCTGGATTTTGAGCTCTTAAAGCTGTACCATGAAGTCTGGCATAGTCAGCACTTACCACTCAGTGTCTGGAGCTGTAACTAATTGTACCTGCCCTAAAACTACCAACCTGACCTAGTGGAAGACGTCCCTGCCCATGCCAGGGGGTTGGAACTGGATGATCTTTAAGGTCCCTTCTAACCCAAACCATTCTGTGATTCTGTGAAACCAGAGCACTGAGAGAACAGGAGAGCAAATCCCCAAGGACAAGTAGCTGAGGAACTGCAATGGAAGCTCTTCTGTAACATCCCCGGGCCACTCCCGTCACGTGCTGTGGGGTGAAGGTTAGTCCAGGTCTGCCAGAATAAACGTGACAAGGCCTGGAGGTTCTTCTCTGCTGCTACACAGTGAGACTCACTGCTGAAACCTGGGTAGAAAGCCTGGTTTGTAGGTGCTTGTGTAAATCCCGGTGATTTTTTCACCTGGTTAAAGGAAAGCGAATAACAGTCCTCTCCTAACAAAAGTCTTTTCTGGCCTTGTGCCAAGTCCTTGAAGGGGAACAGGGAAGAGCAGGAACGCGGGACACAGTGTGAGGGGGGGCAGGTTTCTGCTGTGCTGTGTTGCAGACTGATGCTAAGATTGTCTCCATGTGTTCCCCCGCCAACAGCCGGCTGTGCTGGGGGCTGCGGGGGCTTAATTTGAGGCTGGTGGTGGTTGTGAGCCTTGTCATCCGCTCTGTAAGAAGAGGTGGGATAATCTCCTCGTTATTTCTGATCTGTTGTAATGCTCTTCCTCTCTCCTCAATAGATGCCACCTCCCTATGAGCACGCTCTGAGGCATCCTCCAGCTTTCTCAGGATCAGGAATAAGCTCAGAGACCTTGGACAGATGTGGTGTTCCAGATCCTTTCCATGCCTCTCTCAGCTACCAAACTCAGCGAAACACAGCAGTGTAAGGCCTCAGCCTCAGCCTGCTGCTGCTTCCTGTGCTGTCAGCGACAGAAGTGCCTGGGACACTGTTCCCCTCCGCAGGGAACGGCCAAACCTTCACCCAGATCCACAATCAGTAGAGACCCAGCCAGCACTGCCATCCCTCCTGCAGCACAAGGACAACCACGGAGCCAGCAGAGCGACCAGGGACATCTGCTTGCTCTTCTCTGGCAAACACTGTTACCAAAGGAGACGGACCAGCTGCTGGAGCTGCACAGGGCAAAGCCAAGGGGAAAGTCTGCTCGGCCACAGCTCCTCAGGAGCAGCACATTGTACCTCAGTGAGGCAGCACTGCTGGCTATACCAAGGATCAGACCTCAGACACTCCTGGTGTCATGCTACTTCACTCCTTTTGTAGGTTACCAGGTGTTTTACTGTATCCCTGTACTGGCTGCCAGGTGGGGATCCCCACTGTGAGTGGATCTGCACTGGAGCATCGCTGTGTGCTCTGGAGCAATGGGCCTGAGACCAACAGCAGGTCTGTACAGACCTCAGACACGGATTTGGAGAGGCTCTGGGGGTTGTGTACCTGCTGTGTGCAAACACCGACCACTGAGATGAACCATGGGACTGGATTTGCAGTCGGGGGAAGGACAGACGTGTGGACACAACAGCTGGTGGTCTCCATGAAGAATGTGAAGCACAGGTGGACACGTGTGGCTGACCCAGTTCACCTGGTCTTCTGCAGAGCAGAAGAACTATCTAATAATGTCAACACCGGTGTCCTTACACCACCAATTTTGATAACCTGTTTTCTACTGCAGAGTCAATGTTTCAAATTGTTTACCAACCTGTAGATAAAATGAGATCAGTTTGGCCACAAGTCATTTGGGCTCCTTCATTTCGAGCAATATAAGCTCAAAAATATCATGTAATGACTCAAAGATAAAAGGATAAATCTCCTGGATTATGGCTTTATGACACACCTCCAGCTGCTGAGCTTCAAATGCCAGCCCAGACTTCAGTATCTTACCAGGCCCCAGAACTTAGTCATGAGTTAAGAGTTATGCCTGTGAATTTGCCTCATGTGGCCAGTGAATGGAACATTTAGGTATCTGAGTTAATCATTGAGGTGAGTTAGACAGAGGGAAAAATCCAGCTTCCTGGAACACAGCGTTAGATGCACGTGGAAAAGGATCTGTTCTGCAGTATTGTGAATTAAGGTACAAATAGAACAGTAATGACTAAAACTGAGTAAAAATAGAGGGAATTATTAGTGGGACATAAGAGTGATTGTAGAGGGAAGTCATCCAGTGGCACAATGGAACAGGTTGTCCAGACACTAAATGAACACGATAACACATTCTGTGATCAGCCAAGACCTTCAGCTGCCCCACTGCATTTATTAAACACTGTTACAAATTCCAGCAGGTGATCCCAGTGCCTGAACACTGACCACCTGTGCTTTAGGAGCAAAACCAAGTCCTAAACCGGTATCTCCAGAGCTAGAATACTCTCATCCTCAGATGCCAGTCCAGCTGTAGTGGTCTGTCCTTCCCATCCGCGCCTGCGTGACGCAGGAGGCTCACAGCATGGTGACCAGTTTGAAGCTTCCTACCTCTGTGTTGGGGATGACACTGATAAAGGTTTTATAAAGGATTGCTCCTTTGGGCAGGCGGCAGATCACATCCCTGCTCTCGCTCTTGCGGGGCCGGGGCACATAGACCTCCTTGGTGTATCTCACAATCCCGTCCTCCAGGGCGTAGAGTGTGTTGTTACGGCCCATCCCCACCTGGCAGAGGATAAGGAGCGTTAGGAAGGAGGGGCTGGAGGCCCCCAGCTAAAGCAGATCTGATCACTGGTCTGCCTCGTTTGATATCCCGGCTTCAACAGCATCTGTTGCTTTGTATTTTAAAATAAAAGAAAGCCACACAACTTGCTTCCAAGCAATCAGTGTGCAGTGGTGCTCAGTACGAGGGAGGAGACACCCATTTCACCCTGAAGGACAAGTGCCCAGTCAGGCCACAGAAGTGTTTTGGGATATCCATAACTTGCAGTCCTCCCCTGAGTCCCACGGACACAGGGGTGGCTCTGAGCAGGCTCTGTGACCAACAAACACCAGGTGATGAAACTTCGATGTCAGGACATTTAGAACACAGGGATGAGCATTAAGAATGAGACTGAAAGAGGGGAGGCAGTGGGTGTGGGACTCTGGGTGAGCTGCTGTTCTCTGAGAACCAGAGAAGAGAGAGAAAAGGCCTTACCTGAGCGCCAGGGTGCCAGCGGATCAACCGCTGCGTAGCCAAAATGTTGCCTGCATGGACAAAGGCACCTGCAAGAGAGTGACAGGGTCAGACTCCAGAGAAGCAGCTCCCCAGAGCCCTGGCAGAACACAAGTTGTTCCAGGAATTACAAATCACAGCTTTCTGTGGGCATTTTCCTAGGAAAAATTACTTTAAATGCTAAAAGCATCTTAATAAATATGCTATTAGCAGGAAATAAGGGACAACTGATAGAGAGCATGGCAAAAAGTCAGATGTGAAAAGATTGCTTCTGGGGTACAAGGCATTTTCTGGTTGCTGAAGGCATTTGTTTTATTACCTTTACATCATTTCCATCAGCAAAGCTAATAATTACTGAGCACTCAGCTGCAAGAATCTGCACTTTGGCTTCTGCTAAGCCTCGTAATTCTCTCCGTTGTAAACATTGGAAATACTCAGTTTTTCCACCCAGCGTGGGGGGAAAGTGCAGTGCAGTTATGAGGTGTCCCACAGCGTTCCCTCCCTCCGGGTGCTCCAGAGAGGAAAAGGATAAACCAAAGTACATTTTCTGTAGGCAATTTTGGCTGGTGGCCGGCAGGGCTCCTGGGGTGGGAGGCTGACTCACCCCACCCTCCCACCAGCGACCCTTGATCATGAGGCTTCACTGATCCTCCCCTTTCCCTTCTCCTGGAAAACGCCCTGCCCACCTCCTCCTGAAACACTCAACAAGTGACAAGTACCAGGGGAGAAGCTGTGAAGAACCCAGTCAAATGCAAATAAGACCCAGCAGGTGCTCAGACCCACCTTCTACTTTTTTGAATCCGTAGCGTTTCCCAGGGCTGCGGCCACCCAAGTTTTTGGAGCTGCCCCCCGTTTTCTTAGAAGCCCATCTGACAGCAACCAGGCTTGTCTGGGGAGTGGTTAGAACTAGGTTTGGAGAAAGAACCACAACATCAGCTGGAAAAACTATTACACATAATTTCATT
>NW_020885988.1:0-8120 GCF_003945725.1 Corapipo altera
GCCACGTGGCCTGGCAACCCCATAAGGAGCTCACACAGACCACCAGGGAGGGACGGATGAAAGAGGAAGTTTATTGTGGGGATGGGGGTTTATAAGGCCTTTAGGAGGGTCAAAAGGGGACCAATTACAAGTTCAGGGTCTTACAGAAAAAACCAATCAGGTAAAGAGTTAACAGCCAATAGGAAGGGGTTAACAAAGACCAATGAGAAACACCTCAGGACATTTTCCCAGGTCACTCCTGTATGGGAGATATGAGTCTTTCACAGGGGGTGTCGGGAAGAAGGAGCAATGACTTTGCAGAAATGCAAAAGTCATTTTGAAACCTGTTTAAACCACATTAAAAACTTATGTTTCTATAACATTTGAGCGGTTTTCTTCTTTTTCTTCACTAATCCGTCTCTGACAGGACTTCTTCCATCCTACATATGGCAAATCCATTGCCACATCTCCTCCTTTTGTGTTTTCTAAAACCGGATATGTTTTTAATGATTGAAGGGTTCTGGCACAACTGAACATGCATGGAAAGACACACATAAAAAGAAACAGTACGAAAAGTCCTAGTACGATAACTGCAATAATTTTCTTATTAGTGGAAGAGAGGCCTTTAAAGGGCAGCCAGTTGAAAAAATCATCAAAAGTCAGATGATCAACTTGCCTGATTTCATGAACTAAGGACCTAAGCTGATTGATCTGGGAGTGGATAGATTGGGAGTGATCAGAGAAGTTGAGGCAGCAGAGACCTTCAAACTCCTGACACCCATGACCATTTGCTAAAAGGAGAAAGTCTATTGCAGCACGATTTTGCAACAAGGCTTTCTTATTGGTTTGGGTATCTTGTAATAGATCATCAAGGGTGGCACTGGTGGCATTAGCTTCTTTTGCTAGTGTAGTGGTTTGAACCAGGTTTTCCCCCTGCAGTTCAAAATGGTAAAACCCCAGGGGGTGGTGACCCTGGAAATTTAGAAGTTTTGTCCAATGAGTGCTTCTGCAAAATATAAACATATCACAACCAAACGGAAGAGAGGAGTTGTAGTTTTGGGTAGTAGAGAGGTAGCCATGTTGTAGGAGTCACGAGGAGAGGGCAGGAGCCCTCTGGGGGGGGGCCTCTGCTTCCCCCCCCAGCCCCCGGCTGGGGGGACTGCAGAGACTTGGAACAGTGTTAGACTGGGCTAAGTGTCTGTAGTTAAGCCGGGAGATGTTTTCTCCACCGTGGGCAGCAGCAGGAGTAGCGACAGACCAGCACTGACCGGAGAAACGGTGGCACAGAGCCAGAAGAGATAAGATGAAGCAGCAGAGGCATTACAACCAAGCAGGAGAGAACTCCTGGAAGGAAAGTCAAGAGAAAACCAGCAGTTGAGAGACAGAGTTTTGGGGGTAAGAACTGAACCAGACTCCCCAAACTCCTTGGAGACCCCTCATGTCCTAGATGGGAGGGGTGAAGTGTGACATGCACTGCAGAGAAGAGCTAAGAAGCTCAAAGACATCCCGGAACTGGACCGGGACGGCCGGATGGAATGCAGAGGGGGGTGACCTTGCTCCCCCCACTGCTGTTACCACGTTGGCAGTTGAGACAGAGCACAGGAGCTCTGGTGGAACTCTTGAGGCAAAGACTTTCAATTGAAAGCTGCCCAAGATGTTCTGACTCAGGGGTGAATCCCCTGAGGAAGGGACTTTCAAGAAGATGCCTCTGCATTTCGTGATATACCTGTGGTGAAGCGAGTCTTGTCCCTGCTGGCAGTCCACAGGTGAGACCTTCACTTGGAGTCGAAGGAGAGTCGAAGGGCTTGGAGACCCCCTTGTGTGTATCGAAAAGAGATCCAGTTACAACAATCCAGTTGCAACTGCTGCATGGAAGACAGAAGAGGAGTTGCTGCCCTAAATGTGGAAGGGATCTGTCCTTCTTCCCTCCTGGACTTTTATTTGGAGGGGAGAAGAGATCTGATCCATTGTAAATACTATATGTCATGGTAGAGATAGCTAAGGTTGTATATAATGTATTGTAGTATTTATTTGTACAGTCATTGTAATATATTCCCTTTTCCCCCACTTTGAGTCTGGTGTGTTTTGTCTGGAAAGAATCATCTCTCACTAAGTTGAGATGTGGGGGGGGGGGATGGAGCTAGGGAATTAGATTTTTGGAGATCTCAAACCATGACAACTAACCAACATCCCATTCTGGTAAGGAGCACTAAGGCTTCTGTGGAGCTGACAACTGGAAGCATGATACCACCTAGAACGTTTATGGTGTTGGACCAAAAATGCATGTTGGAATTGCATTATGCTGTGAATTCACTCAAGAACTGCATTTTTGCTAAGGGATGTTCTTCAACTGGAGGTGGGGGTGCTGCAACCACAGGGACCTGCGCTGCTTTAGGTGGAGAAGGTGGTTTTGGTTGTGATGGATAGAAGTTAAGAGATGGGTGTAAACCTTGGAATTGCCTGCACACTCTACGGAGCTTCTTACGTGGGAAGGGTGAGGTTGTTTGGAGGTTAATGTTTCTTTTTGCACGATTTTTGGGAGGACTTACAGGTAAAGATTTCATAAGGGTAGTTGGATTGTACAGTGTTAATTTTCCAAATGTGCAGGGGCCTCCAGCAGCTAATCTAGGAATCATATTCCAGACTCTAAGTCCACAAATTAAAAAGACTCCTTTTGGAAGAATAACTGAATCAGGGGTAGCATGTATCCGGTAAGGAACCTTTTCCTTGCACCAGAAACTAAAGTTGGAATAAGGTCCATAAGAGGTGACATTAATTAATTCAAAAGAGGCAACATATTTGTTGTGAACTAAGTAAAAACAGAGAGGAGATATAATACTCCCCAAGATTTCTAATTCCTCAGGTCTCTACCACTGATAGCTAAATGTCTGTCTATCATGTGAAGTTTTTGCTGGTAGTGTGAGACAGTCTAAGAATGGATTTCTAAACTGATCATGGTCATCACACCAGGGGATATATTGATTTCTAAAATCGCCCCATTCTCTTGGTGTCCAGGGGATTCCTACCAGACAGGTCTTAAAAGGGTGAGAGGGGTCTAAGGTAGATAAACAGATAGAGTCAGTATTTAATGATTGTGTCAGGTTTAGCCAAACATTTTGACCAGATAGCATTACCCAATTTGGAATTGTTGGAGGAGGTGTGGCAAGGGCTCCTGATGTTAGGTCTTTCTGATTTGCTGGTGTTATGTTGCACACCAGAAACAGGATTATCCCGAAAATTATGCTGATGGGGGATCGCTTCCTGTAGTTGGTGCTGAATCTGTTGGTGCTGGATCTGCTGCTGGTTGAGCTGGGATGGAAACTTCTTGGTGGATTCTTACTAGTCTGGACAGTATCCATCTTGGACCTGCTCCTGTGGAGACACAAGCGTGGCCTCTTCCCCAAACAATTAGGGGGACAGGACCGAACCATTCTCCTGTCAGGATATCCTTGTATTTTACCTTAACTTCCTCCGTTTTTAATTTTCCAGCTCCAAAATGATGTCCAACAGGCGAAACATCCTCATGCAGCCTATTTAAAAAATTGAGGACATACAATGCCTTTTTTAAATATTCTGATGGAGAGAGACCTACAGTTGTTTTTTCTTGTTTTTTCAACATATCTTTTAAAGATTTGTGAGTTCTCTCTACTATCCCTTGGCCCTGTGGAGAGTGAGGAATGCCAGTGGTGTGAACTATTCCCCACATATTGAAAAATTCTTTAAGGGAAGCAGAAATGTATGCTGGGGCATTATCTGTCTTTATTTGTTTTGGAATGTCCATTATGGTAAATGCTGAGGAAAAGTGTCTCAACATCTTTAGCTTTTTCTCCTGTATGTGCAGTGGCAACAATGAGTCTTGAGCAAGTGTCCACTGATACATGTACATATTTCAATCTGCCGAATTGTGGTACATGTGTAATGTCTGATTGCCAGAGATCTAAGGGGCTAAGGCCTCTTGGATTAACTCCTTCAGATCTCACTGGAGTTACCAGCTGACAATCTGGACATGCAGACACAATGACTTTGGTTTGAGAACTAGATAATTGAAACATTTTTTTCAGTGATCTAGAATTTTGGTGGAAAAAGTTATGCGAAATTTTTGCTTTTTCAAAATTGTTAGGTGTAGGTACTGAGTTAACTGGGAAAGCTGAATTTGCTGTTTTATCTGCCACAACGTTCCCTTCTGTAAGTGGGACTGGGAGGCCTGTATGTGATCTAATGTGAGTGATATAAAAAGGATGTTTCCTCTGTTGGATTAATAGTAACAGTGTTTTAAACAGTGTAAACAACTTTTGATTGTTCAAATCCTTTAAGTAACTATTTTCTTTGCAACTCACAACTCCTACAACATAGGCAGAATCTGATACTAAATTCAGAGGCTGTGGAAAAAGTTGGAACGCTCTTACCCAGGGTTGAGAGTTCAGCAATCTGAGATGAACCTTCAACTTGATGAACATCTGTTTTCCATTCTCCTTTTTCAAACCAAGCTACTACTGCATTACTAGACTTCCCCGAGCCGTCTGTGAACAGTGTCACAGCTTTCTTCAAAGGGCTAGTAGAAAAGTTATTTCTCAGTCTGGGTTGAGAGATGGAAAGAAACTGTAGAAAAGGAATTGCTGGTAAATGGGTTATCAGTTTGCCTGTAAAATCTGACATAACCAGTTGAAAATCAAACAGATGTAAATCATAATAATGCAATTGAGATTTGGACAGTGGAATATAAAGAAAATCTGGGTCTTTCCCTGACAGTTCTACCATTCGGAACTTGCCTTTGTGTCAGGTTTTTGCAAGCATTTCAGGTAAAGTAACAATTGTCTTTGAAAACTGGTGACTGAGAAATACCCATTCCCACAAAAGAAATTTTTTGGTTTTTGAGTCCAATTGTCCTATTACAGCAAAAGGCTGTTTTGGTCCACAAAAGATTAGCAATGCAGTAGGTAATCCTTCCACTCTTCTGTTTACCTGTTGTTCTGAAATTTTCTGATTGATCACTTCAATAATATTCTCTGCTTCTGGTGTCAACTGACGAGAAGTTAGTTCTGCTTCTCCTTTAAGGAGTTGAAACAAAGGAGCTAAGAAATCTGTTGAGAAACCAAAAAAGGATCGTATCCAATTGAGATTTCCCAAAAGAGACTGCAGATCGTTTAGTGTTTTTATTTTGGTGGGCAAGGTTACTGCTTGAGGCCTAAATGTTCTCTCCTCTATTATCAGGCCAAGGTACTTCCACGGGGAAATTTTTTGTTCTTTTTCTGGAGCTATTTCTAACCCATGATTACTTAGGGGTTTTTTCACAGATTTATGTACCAATGTCAATTTGTCAGTATTAGGGGCGCTAATTAATAAATCATCCATGTAATGAAAAATGATAACTTCAGGAAACTGAGATCGAACTGGTTCAATTATATTGGACACCACAGATTGACATATTGTGGGACTATTTTTCATCCCCTGTGGCAATGTGAGCCAACTTAGATGTTTGGAGGGTTCAGCTGCATTAATAGTTGGAACGGAAAATGCAAATTTGTGTGTATCATTAGGATGGAGGTAGATATTAAAAAAACAGTCTTTAATGTCTAAAATAACAAGTGGCCATTCTGCTGGAAGCATGGCAGGGGAGGGTAGTCCAGCTTGGAGGGCTCCCATCAGCTCTATGATATTATTGGTTTCTCTTAAATCATGTAATAACCTCCATTTCCCAGATGATTTTTTGATTGTGAAAATAGGAAAGTTCCATGGAGTGTTTGTGGGGATTAACCTCTTTTTGTCTAATTGTTCTTTTACCAAATTATGAATTTGCCACAATTTCTCTCCTCTGAGAGGCCACTGGTTTATCCACACTGGTGTGTTTGATGTCCATGTGAGAGGTGGTGCTTGCGGTTCTCCAGTGGTCCTCATCACAAATTTGGAATGGATAAGATAATTCCCCACTGTGTTATTACATCTCTGCCCCACAGGGTTAGTGGAATGTCCAATATAAAAGGCTTAGATGAAGCTACCTTACCCTGTGGGCCTTGGACCAGAAGTGGTAAAATGTTCTGGAGAGGAATTTTGGACCCTCCTACTCCCTGGATGTCGACAGCTGGTCTTGTTGTACCCCAGGTACTGGGCCAATCTTTGGTAGAGATAATTGGCACGTCAGTCCCGGTATCCAATAAACCAGACACAGATTTCTGTTGACCTGAATTAGGAGAGAGAAGAGTACATTCTATTATAGGTCTGTCAAGAGTAACCTTTTGAGCCCAATTAATGCGAATTGCTTGTTCATCCTGGGTCTCTTCCTCCATGGGTATGACCTGTGCTATTTGATCTTCTGGATTAATCACTGTGGGTACAAAGTTAGGTTTAATTACAACAGACACAACTTTAGGATCTTGGAGACTCATAACCATAGGTAACACAGTAATGCCTAATGTAGTTGCAGAATCTGTTCCTGTGATAACACATTTACCTTTAAAATTTGAAACCTGAGAAGAAGCAGAAACCAATAATACGGTGTGATACTCTGCCTTTTCTAAGGTTTGCAGTTTTGAAGTTGCTAACTCCAATTTAAAGGCACCTCTTTGGGGTTTTTGTTGGGAATTGTTTGAGAGGGGTAGATTAGATTGCTGAGAAGAGCTTTTTATGTCCACGCATTGCTCTAAGTGCTCGTTAAGCTGTTTCCCGAATTCTGTGTTCTGTGAAAAGACCTGGGTGAGAGTGGGTTTCCGTCTCTGTCAAATAGGGATTGACATTCTATAGCCCAATGTAGCCCTTTTTTACATCTGGGGCAAATGCCTGGACGAGTGGTTTGCTGAGAATTGGGGTTTTTAAATTTTGGGCAGTTAGCTTTTATATGACCTGGACGTTTGCAATTATGGCATATCACTTTGGAGTGGTCTAAGGCTACTGCTAAGGCTTGGGTCATTTTTTCTGCCATCTGCTGAGTTGCTTCTGCAATTTGGTTGCCTAATTGTGTATTAGCTTCAGCTAATTGGTTAGACATTGACACTTGAGCTTGGACCAGACTATTTGTTAATTTGTCATTAGGGCTTTACCATATCCATGGGGGTAGGTTCACGAAGGTTTCTGAGTATCTGTTGACACTGTGCATTTGAATTGGAGATAGTTAGCTTCAAGAATAGGGCATCTTGTGTTTCTTTCACATTTATTTGTTTTTCTATAGATTCTTTCAATCACTCTGCAAAATCAATAAAAGATTCATCAGGTTCTTGAATTACATTATTGAAAGGTGGAGTTGTTTGAGAGGCATCAGCTACTGATTGTAGTGCCTGTAATGCCATATTTCTGGTTGCAATTAAGTCTTGTTTTGGAATTTTGGCCTGATCTGTATTTGCAGCATATGGACCCTCATCAAAAAGCATTTGTATTGTAGTTTCTATAGGTCTACGTGTAGTGGTACTTGTTTCGTGAGCATATTTTCTAATTAAAGCTTTCCATTCATCTAAAAACAATGTTATTTGTACCTTATTTAGCAAGGATCTCATTATATCTTTTAAATCATTTGGAGTTAGTACAGAGGCTGAGAATAAAGACCACAGAATTCCCATTGCATATGCTGAATTTAAACCATAAGTTGTTACTGCCTTTTTTGCATCCTTGAGAAGGGGTATGGCTAAGGGATCCCATACAGGGGGTGCACCTGGAGTATAAAACACTGGATATGCCTGCAATAAATTTAAACCATTAACATGTCTATCAATGTTATTTATATCATTATCATTATTGGTATGGTTGGTTCCTGTGGAAGAAAGAAAAGGGTTAAAAGGAGAAACAGAATTGTTAAAATTATTTGACATATTTGAAAATGGATTATTGGAAGAAAATTGGTTAAGTGTTGTCAAGGATTGCGAATGGTTTGTAGTTGGAAAACTGTTTGATTAGTCTGGTTCTGCTGAGTCAGTCACAACTAGTTCCACGTTGTGAGAGGTGATGGGAATACTGTCCGTTAGGTGGTTGAGTCTTTGATGCTCGGTCGTGGAGGTGTTCTGAAGTTGTTGTTTTCCTTGCATGTCGCGGCACGATGTAGAAAGGAGCGGGGGAGAGCTGGAACTGCAAAGCAGAGGTTTGCCCGTCCCCAGCGCCGGGCATAGACAAAGAGGGGGGCCCGATGACGTCATCCTGTCCCGCTCGGCATCCGTAGG
>NW_020885989.1:0-8113 GCF_003945725.1 Corapipo altera
CCCTCTCTGAAGCGACTCTTCAAGCACTCCCAGGGTTCTTCTCTGCTGTCCTCTGCCTGCACACCACTAAACCCACAACTCCTTTGCCCCTGTAGAGTGGTCATATGTTTGAGACCTCCAAACTCCTTCCTTGGACATCTCTGAGCACTCTCCAAGGTGTCTGCAGATGAAAACATGGTCTAAGATGGTCATAGGGATACATTTTACCAAGGGCTGTAGTGGCAGAACATGGAGCAATGGCTTTGAACTGAAATAGGGGAGCTTTATTTTGGATAAAATGAAGAAATACTTACCAATGGGACTGGCAACAACTGAAAGAGAAGAGGATGTCCCATCCCTGGATTTGTCCAAGGTCAGGAACTTTGAGCAGCCTCAATTAGTGAAGATGTCATTCTCCATGTCCAGGGACTTGGACCACATGAGCTTCTACGTCCCTTCCAAGACAAACCATTCTGTGATTTTTTGGGTGCCAAACTCCCTCTCAAAAGAATTTCTGTTGCTAGGACATGAATTACCATGTTTTTGCAGACCTTTTAAACTCAAAAGGTAAAAATCAATTCAAATAAAGTTCCAACACCTCTGCGTGAGAGTTTCACCAAATGGGTCAATCGCAGAGCCTGTCAGGATGACCTTGCCAGTTGAAGATGGGGTGTCAGTGTAGATTTGTGATGGACAATAAAGATACAAGGAGTCAGTTATGTGCAGGAAAGATGTCTTCCTTTTATTTTCTCATCTGCTTTTTTATACCCCTTGCTAGCAGCAAGCAGTATCCGTATTTTAGGTAAGCAAGTAACAGGATTTTCATTGGCTAGGATCTATGGGTGATACATTTGTAAAGCTCAAGGCCTTATTGCAGTTCCCACATCCTGGGCCTACCAACTTTACAACCTGCCTTTCTTTTCTCCATTAGGGCTGCGTACTGACTTCCTTATCATCAAGGATACACTCAAAACTTTTCCCAGTCGATATCTCCATCCTGGGAGCTGATAGACCCACTATTAACCCCATCAATTCCCCCTTTCTGTAATTGTGCAAGAAATATTCCCTGTGTCGTCTTTTGCAGGGCCCTTTGCAAACATGACACAATACATGGTAACATTACTAGCACAACTACGACTATTATCAAAACTAAGATCCCCGTCTTGAGTAAGGACAGTAACCAACCCGAAATGCCCCAATTAGACAACCAGCCTTCCAGGCCGAAAAACCCAGTTTCCCATGTGATCTTCTTTGTTTGTTCCTGAAGCATGGCAATTTGTCTGCAGATGGATTCAGAGTGATCTGAGAGATTTAAACAACACATGCCTTCAAATTCCTGGCAACCATGTCCATGTGCTAATAGCAAAAAATCAGTAGCAGCACGATTCTGCAGTGTAGCGTGCCGTGCACTATCTACATCCGTGGCGAGCTTATACAAAGTATCCGAAGTCAAATTTGCTTGTTTGGTCCCCCAGCACGCCAAGGCATCGATTTGCTTTAACGCTTTTGCTGAGGCAACTTGTGGCAAAAACAGAGAGGCAGACACAGTAGATGCCTGACCCCACAAAGTTAACGTGTCCTGACATTTAGAGTCAAGGGCCAGTGACTGTTTGGTCAAAACATGACTGTAGAGATGGGAATGATTCAACAAAAGCTTTTCTGTGGGGGTAAGCAAGCCTAATTTACCAAAGGTACAGGATCCCCCAGTGGGCTTCACCGGAATACCTGGCCATGCCTGATTGCCACAAATCAAAAAGTATCCTTTTGGGAGTTGACGAGCAACTGTTACACTAGGTGAGGGTCGTTTGTGTGTATATAAACACCAAACAGATGCATTCTGGTAAAAGGGCATATCTGGGGACAAGTCTTGTGAAAGAGTTTCTGTGGTAGCAGAAACATCATCTCCCTTACTGTACTTATTAACCAGCAGTGTCGCACCCGTATAATCAAAATAAAAGCAAGCAGCAGCAGTTAAGGTACCCAAATATCTAGCTCTTGTGGTGCAATGCCTACTGGTAGCTTACCAAGCCAGTCGTTTACATTTGCGATGCAGCTCTGCGCAGAAGCATTACAAGCCTTTGTTGCTACATCAGGTAATCGTGTAACATTAGAAACAAGTTTCACTGCATCAGAGTTATTTACAGGTGCCCCAACAAGGCATGTGAAAAGGTAGCTCTGGTTTTGCCAAGGAGGCACAGAAGGTAGTCTGGTTCAGTGCTTTCATCAGGGTCACCCAGACGTTGTGGCTGTTCCACGGGCTGAGTCGTTCGAGCTGTTCCATGTAGGTTCCCCTGAGGCAAAAAAAGACGCACGCACCGAGCAGGAACCCACTGCGGTCCATCATCTGCAGAGACACAAACATAACCCTTTCCCCAGGTTATCAGTTGATGAGGGCAGGACCACTGTCCAGACACCTGTACCTGAATGGGAGCAGGAGTGGTCACGGGTTGACATGACACTAAAGAGGAAAAATGCAAAAAGAGAGCAGGAAAATGAGAATCCAGGGGAAAACTCAAAAAATTTAAAACATAAACAGTTTTGTCTAAATGGGCTTGAGGGGGCTCACCATGCATTCCCCCTTTCTGTTTCTGAAGCAGACGCTTCAGAGAGCCATGCATACGTTCTACAGTAGCTTACCCCACAGGAGAGTGAGGGATGCCAGTAACATGAGACACTCCCCAGTCATTCAAAAAGGTTTGAAATTTCTGAGAGCTATAGGCAGGGCCATTGTCAGTCTTCAGCTGCAATGGGACACCAAGGGTAACAAAAGCTCATTGAAAATGACAAATCACATCAAGAGCATGCTCGCCTGCATGAGCAGTAGCACAAACAGCATGAGAATATGTATCAATAGAAACATGCAAAAATTTGAGACGTCCAAATTCTGGGACATGAGTAACATCACTTTGCCATACCTGTAAAGCTTGCAATCCTCTAGGATTGGTTCTATAATAGACAGGGACATTCTGACCCTGGCAATCGGGACAGGCAGCCACAATAGAACGAGCAAGGGATTGTGTAAAGCCAAAGTGTCACTTAAGAGCAGTACTGCCTTGGTGAAAACATTGATGTGAGAGGAGAGCCTGTTGTCGCTTGTCTGGAACAGGTCTGATCTGTGCAGGTGCTATGAGAGAGTCTGCTCGAGCATTACCCTCAGTAAAAAATCCAGGCAGTGAAGTGTGACTGGGAATATGAAAAACAAAGTAAGGAGCAGTACGAGACTGTAGAGTTCTCCACAATGTTAACAAAACCTGAAAGAGAAGACGACCATCACAATCAGAAAGAACTACTTGATCTAAACGCTGTACAAGTCCCACCACATAAGCTGAATCTGTAACAAGATGAAAAGCCGGAGGAAAAAGTTGAAATGCCAAAGTAACAGCACGGAGTTCCACAACTTGTGGAGACCGGGATTGTTGAACAAGTTCATGTTGCCATCCTGTGGGTGTATACCAGACCACAGCAGCTTTTCCTGTTTCCCCCGAATCATCTGTAAAAAGAGTGAGTCCTTCCACTGGTTCTGTAGATGACAGCAGCTTTTGTCCAACAGGTACTTCACTAAAAAATTTCAGTAAAGGGTGTGAAGGTAAGTGATAAGCAATTTGTCCCTGAAAATCTGCCATAGCAGCTTGCAATTCAAATTTGTGATTCAAACACCACTCAAAATACCAGGATTGTACAGGTAAAACAATACAACTAGGATCTCTGCCAATTAATTCAATGCACCGTTTTCGTGCTTTCATGATAATTTCAGCATGAAGTTCAAACAGGTCAGGTGCTGTTTTCCGAGATCTTGAGGGTAAAAACAACCACTCAAGAATGTGTGGAGGATCGTCCCAGGCCTCGTTCCACTGAACAAGGATCCCACAGGGGAAGTTCTGATCTATGAGAACAAAAAGCTGAACAATTTGAGACAAATCAATGCGAGAAACAAATCGTTCTGTTAACAATGTTTCTATCTGCCAAATGATTTGAACTGCTTCTTGAGTTAAGGGTCGTGATTCCAATGGATCTGTGGAATGTCTGAGAAGTGCAAAAAGAGGTTACAGCTGCGAATTTGTCAACCCCAAATAAGGGCGTAACCAATTTAACGAACCTGCTAATTTCTGAACATCAGTTAGGGTATTGATAGGCAATTGTAACTGAATAGGCTGAGGCCTTACTGTTCTTTTAGTGACAAGGAGGCCCAGATATTTCCAAGGTTCTGCACTTTGTATTTTCTCTGGTGCAATGACAAGGCCAAAAGACTGAAGTGATTCTTTAGCTGCATTTGCAACCGCAGGCAATGTTTCTCTTTGCTCAGCTGAGAACAGAATATCATCCATAAAATGGAAACAGTAACATTTCGGGAACTGGATTCTCACAGGAGTTAAAGCCTTTGCAACATACCACTGGTAAATAGTGGGTGAATTTTTCATCCCCTGAGGCAAAACCTTCCACTGATATCGCTTTGCAGGTTCTGCATTATTGACAGAGGGTACTGTAAAAGTAAATTTTTCTTTGTCAGCCTCAGCTAGAGGAATTGTGAAAAAACAATCTTTCAGATCAATTCCTATTATGGGCCAGTCGAGGGGTATCATTGTGGGTGATGGGAGTCCTGTCTGTACAGCTCCCATCGGTGCCATGACAGCATTGACTTTTCTTAAATCCTGTAAAAATCTCCATTTCCCAGATTTCTTTTGTATAACAAAAACAGGTGTGTTCCAGGGACTGAATGATGGCTCAATGTGGCCAGCAGACAATTGCTCTTGGGCCAGATCCTGCAGGGCCTGTAACTTTTCTCTGGACAGAGGTCACTGAGGTACCCACACTGGAGTGTCAGTTAACCATGTGAGTGCCAATGTAGGCTGTTTATCACCCTGCAAAAGCACAGTGGCCCCAGTTAAAAATCCGTGGTAATTTTAACTCCCCATTGAGCCAGACAATCCCTTCCCCACAGAGTTAGAGGGGCAGGAGTGACATATGGTCTTACAGTCACAGCCCGCCCTTCAGTGGAAAAAATTTCTTCATCATATCTAATTCAAATCTGCTCTTTTTTAGTTGAAAACCATTATCACTTGTCTTATTACAACTAAGTCTGTGCCCATCCTTCTTATAAGTATGATCTCAGGAGCTCCTGACAAGCCTTGACCAAACCAGCTGAGCAATGAAGAGCCCCTGGACTGGACCAGGGTGTGGGGAAGTGTCCCTGGACTGGACCAGGTGCTAATGGATGATACAGGTGTGAACAATCCAGAGTGGAACATCTGGAGAACACAGGATAATCAGTCATCCCATGAAAGCCTTGGAATATTCCCTGCCTGAATTGTAGCCCAAATGGAACAGTTTGGATACAATTCCCCAATAGTTTAGAAACTGCAGTCATTCCTGACACCAGGATGGAAATTCAGCAGATAACTAAAGCCAGTCCCCTTGGGAGCCCACAGCCAGCGGGGCTGAGGGAGGCCCTGGCAGCTCCCCAGCACCTCCCTCTCAGTGGGACACCTCTGGCAGCCTCTCCCAGCTCGGGAACCCTCCAGTTTGCAACACTCCAAAAACCCTCCCTGATGTCCAGGATAATTCTGATCCCCCTCAACAAACACTCCTTCAGCTGTGACCCTTGTCTGGTGGCAAACACAAAGGGATTTGGGGGAGTTTGTTTCCCTGAGGACAGGAGAATTTGGGAGAGGGACCTTTCCACACCCAGCTATTGATGTGTCCACACATCTCTGCCTGGGTGTGGGTCTGAATTGACTGTGGTGGGAATGTTGTTCTTGTGAATCTATAATTCAGTCACTGTTAAAATTGTAGCAAATGGTATTGAATCACTTGAAAACTGCTCAACTGGTCAAGGATTTAGTGCTACCAATCTCTTTTGCCCCCTTGTTTTAGTTCCAAATCCTTTGCACCCTGACCCTCTTGCAACCCAAGGGTCTGTGGAAAGCATTCCATTTCATAAAAATATATATATTTTTCGTTACATCAACTTTAAATTCTTCCTCCTTATCTAAACTACAAAACAACTCTAATTTGTTATTGACGTCTTGAAGACAATTAAAGAAAGAAAAATAATTGTTTTTTCAGTGTTTTAATTGATCCCACAGTGTGTTTGGAGTTGCATCAGCTGTCAGTCCAAGATGGGCCATGTCAGAACTGGTGAGGTTGGAGGGTGAGGAGCAAGGTTGATCATCCAGGGTCAGTGTGGATCTCCTGAGGAGACACTCAGCATCAAGATCACTTGGAGAACACCTCTATCACCTCTTCTCTGAACTAAAAAATAGCCATCATTGAATTAAAACAAAAAAAGTACAAACTTGGAAGACTTGTTCTGAAATTGTCTTGAAGACAATTAAAGGAAGACAAAGAGATCCTGAGGGATTTCTGGAATTTAATGAGACCCACGGGGTGTTTGCAGCCCAGCTCATGATCCTGAGGTACTGAGAGAAGATTGAAGCAGCTGCTGAAGAAATCAGAAGCCAAACTGCAAGTGCCTTGAAGCATTGCTGGGCCCCACTGAGGGCAGGCACTGACAAAGCCTCCCCAGGGACTCCTTGGAGCAGCTCCTTGGAGGCCAGGAGTGCAGGCAGACAAAGGCTCTGGGCAGGCCCCTGCAATGCTGAGCAAAGCCTGCCTTGGTTTTGTGGAGCACAAAAGCCAAGGCCTGAGCCCCAGGCCCTGGCCCAGCAGATCCTGTCCCTCCCTGCTGGCTCAGGGCTGTTTGGGGGCAGTGGGATGGGAGGGGGAGGAACAACAAAGGCCAAACCTGGGCAACCCCTGCCAGGCTCCTGAGGGAGGGGTGAGGTAGAAACCAAGTGCAGAACCTGCCAGGCAAGTTGCTTGTGGTGGCCTGAGTGGCAGAGGCAGCTGCCAGAGGCAAGGGGACAAAGGCCTGGGTGCCTTTGGGCCTTGCAGCCCTGCCAGAGCCCTTGGCCATCTCTCCTGCAGGCTGTCCTGCCCTGGCCCTGCTGCTGCTCTGGCCTTGCAGGCTGCACACACCTTTCCTGCTTTCCCACCTCCCTTCCAGCAGCATTTCTAGACCCTCCCTGATGTCTCTGCACCAGCTCTGGCTGTTCCCTGGAACACAAAGCCATGGACTGATCCTGACTCCCTCTGGGTGACCTCTTGCAGCACAGGGGTCCCCGTTGAGTGACATTTCTTTTTCCTCACCTTCAGTGTGAACCTTCCATGCTACTCTTTGTGGAGATTTCATTCTATTTCCAATATGGACAAAAGCTCCATCTTGTCAGATCTGCTCCAGACCCTCTCCAGTTCTTCCTCCTTCCTCCAGAATGGGGAACCTCCCAGACAGACAGACCAGTCCAGATGTGGTGACCCCAGGGCTGAGTCCAGGGGTGTGACAACTCCCTTGTCTGGGTGCCCACACTCCCCCCAAGGCAGCCCCATGTGCAGTTGGCCTTAAATCAAGGGACCATTCTGGTTCTTTGTAACATCACTGAATCAAATGTCACTGTGACACTGCAGGTCCTCATGGAACCAAGGGAACCATGAGACATTTCAGAGCCTCATGGAACCAAGGGACCACTGTGACACTGAAGAGTCCCATGGCACCCACTGTGCCTCCCCAGAACTCCATGGAATCAAGCAGAGCCGCTGCCTCCCCCCCGCCGCCGCACGGACCGGAGTCACCAGCTCTGCCCCGCTTGGACACCTCTGGAGTCAGCGTGTTCTTGGGCAGCACAACTGATCTCAGACCAGAGAGTTTCCCACATTTTGCTTTGCCCCCTCTCTCCTCTGGTTTTGTTTTTTGTTCTTTGTTCATTCAGGTGGAAAAGGGGGAAGGGAGGCACTTGTTGATCCCTGTTTTTATCTCTTTACAAAAGGGAGTTGGGGCAGGGAGGAGAGAGGAGGTAAATTCTCTCTCTGCTGTTGCTTTGAACTGTTTTGTTGGTATTGCTGGTTTTGCTGCTCTATTTCTTGTCAGTGAACTCTTATGTTTTCACTTATACCTCCTTGTATTTTGCCTCCTTGTACTGGTGGGGAATAAAAGAGGAGTGAATTCATTTTATTGGAGTTCCCACCCCAATATGTGTCTTTAAACCAGGACAGGTTGCTCAAGGGCTCCCTGAAATTTGACATCAGTCAGAAAATATTTGAAAATACATTTTGTCCCATTGTACAGAGAGATAATAAAGAT
>NW_020885990.1:0-8098 GCF_003945725.1 Corapipo altera
CCAAATTTCTTAGTTAACTCTTTTGGGCCTAGCCTCCTGTTTCAACTGTCCCACAAATCGGTATACCAGTTGTTTCTTTCCCAAGTCTGATTCTAAATCAATATTAGTATATTTTTTAACAACATCTTTCAATCTGTTCAAAAAGTTTGTTGGTGACTCATTTGCCTTTTGCCTGGTTTCATACATTTTGACCTAACTTATTTCTCGTCATTTCCTCTACAACAGTACAGCCTGCCATGTTTGCAGTAAACTTTGGGGTCTCTCTTGGACTCGGGGCATGCAACTCCGTTCTTACAGCTCTCATATCGCTATTACCACCGATAAAATCAACTGCCTGAGCACCCATCTGTGGTGCTGGGCTACTCGCTCTCACAAACACCTCTACATTTGGGGCCGTCGCCCCCCCTGGGGCCGACACCTTCGCTTCACTGTCACTGTCTAGATCAGCGACTCCTACGCCTGCCGCCGTCTCTGCACTGGCCAATTCCGGCGGCGCTTTCGCTGTGACCTCTAAAATTTCTTTTGCTTCTACAGCAGATGCCGCATCTATAATAACTTTTCCTGATGTTACTACACCAAAAGCAACTTTACTAAAAGCTGACTTTTCAGCCTTCACCGTTCTTACTCCGTTACCGATACAACTATCAACTTTAGCTGTTACTTGTTCCTCTACTTTTGAGCTCACTTCTGCTGTTGCTATGACAACTTTATCTGCTCCGGCAAAGCTACTAGCTGCTGCAGAGCTACAGACTGCTTCCCCGTTCGCTGGAACAGGCAGGGCAGACCCCGCAACCATTGCCCCTGTGGGGTCAGGAGTTTCTCCTGTTATTCCTGGGTTAGCCAGCCCCGCAGCGTCTGCGTAACTCTCGCTCAGCTCTGCCGCGTTGCAAGCAGTTCCAACAAAGGTCGATCTCATCTGCACCTCTGTGCACATTCCAACTAAACCGACAGGACTCTCTCCCGCTGGACCAGAGTTAACTTCTCCAGAAACTTTGATTTGCCTAATCCCTCCCGGTGCAGCCAGATCCACACCAG
The DNA here is from genome assembly GCF_003945725.1 of Corapipo altera. Classification (NCBI taxonomy): domain Eukaryota; kingdom Metazoa; phylum Chordata; class Aves; order Passeriformes; family Pipridae; genus Corapipo; species Corapipo altera. The sequence continues at coordinate 1,036 of NW_020885990.1, forward strand.
GGGGTCCTTCAATGGTTCTTTCCTGCTCAGAGGAGTTGGTCCCGGGGTCGCTCCCGCTGCGGTTCCAGGGCTGTTTTCTCTCCCATCGGGTGATATTAACACATTTAAATCACCATTCCCTGTATTTTTAAATAAAACTCGTGAGACAGGGGTAGTTTTAACTCGATCTTTTCCCTCTTTTTCTAACTCTACTTCTGATCTTTCTGCCCTTTCTGAGCTTTCGTTTCTCTTATCTTCCACCCCCAATCCAGGGCGTGTAAATAGGAACAAAAACAACTCTGCATATCGAATTTCCCGCCACCTCTGTTCTACATGTAAAAGCGAGATTATTGAAACACTGTGTTCAGTTCAAACGGACCAAATTCTGGCCACGCTACTCCTCTCATTTGTCCAGACAACGGCCAGGCATTTACAGGCAGCCTACACAGTTCTTCCTTCTTTAAAGTTGTCTCAGAACCAGTTAAAGTCTTCCAATGTTTTAAAACCACTTAGGGGGGATTCTTCAGGGATCTTAAATTTTGAATCCACAGAGCCCATGATTACAAGATACAAAACAGACCACAGTCACACACTGGGATTTGAACCTGTTACCTTTGACTTACGAAGCTGTTACCATAACCTCTCAGCTACTCTACCGAGTCACACCGACTCTGGAGCCCCACTGGCTCCCCCACAGTGTCAGAGCACCGGAGGGCATCCCCTCCAAACCAAACAGCCCTAGGCTAACCCCGCCCTGACCTGCGATGGCGAACCACCCGTTCGCCTCCTGGAAAGCAACTTTCGCGACTATCTGGGCCCAAGTCTTTAAGTTAACTTTCCAGTAACCCATGTTCCCTATCTCCCGGAACACAAACTTTTCCCGCAGCTGCTAACTACTAGGTACCTTTTCCTTATTCGCTCTTTTCTTATCTCACCTCTATGCTCCGTGCTTGCTCTCCATGGGTTCTGTGGAGCCGGGTTTCTCAGACCGGGGTGGGAATTATCTCAGATAAAAGCCGGTTCGATGAGGAATTCCTGCGAGATGAAAGTCTCCAGTCTGAAGAAGTCCCGGTCCAGGTTTCCCCGTCATACGGGCCACCAACTGTTGCCGGTGTATTTAGGTGCTGAAAAAAATCTCCCGGAGCAGCTAATTAGGGGTGAGATAAGAAAGGGTTTATTTGTCAAGGTTAAGATGTTACCATCCATCCAATCCCAGATGTGTCCACCCTGTGGCCTTTACTCTGGTCCGCCCTGGGTCCACCCCCTGAAAATGGGTCTGGGGTGTATTTCGGGACCACCTACTTCATCACCTTCACCATCATCAGAGCACAAAGGGTACATAGTTACCTAATTCTTGACCTATTCTGTGGTTTAGGCCCAGATATGCTGTTCTGCCAACAATCTAGGCCTTGCCTTGACAAAAGACTAAACATCTCTGCTGTGTTCAGGAGTAGGATTGATATAGGGGGCATAGAAAGGGGTAAGAGGGTTAAGGAATGTGTAAACAAGGGTGCTACAGGGAAAGGGATAGGGACAAGGGACAAGGGATGCTGCTTTTAGAGTCTACCTATAAAACTTACAAGGTTTACCAATATTAGAAAAATAAAAAAACCATTAGGGGCTTAAGGCATCAGTTGTTACTGCTCTAATCAAAGTTGTCCAAGATGCAGGGTTACAGGCTTCCCCAGAGAAAATCCAGCAATCGCAACCCTGGACTTACCTTGAATGGAAAATCACTCAGCAAGGAATTTCTCCACAGTCACTGTACCTCGAGGTAAAAGATAATTTAACTTTACACGAGCTGCAAAAACTTCTGGGAGCCATTAATTGGCTAAGGCCTATTTTGGGTGTAACCACAGAGGAGCTACACCCTCTATTTGAACTGCTTAAGGGGGACTCAGACCTAGCAAGTCCTGCAGAGGCAAAGTAGGTGTTAGAAACATGTACCAAGGCAATAGAAGCCAGGCAAGGCAGGAGGAGAAATCCTGAACTGCAAATCTACCTTGCCCTCGTACCCAACAGGTACCAGCCATTCGCAGTTTTGTTTCAGTGGGAACAGACTGAAAAAGATCCACTGAAAGTCCTGGAGTGGCTGTTTCTGCCCCACACACCACCTAAAACTGTGTGGACTACTAATGAAATGTTTGCCAAGCTTGTCATTAAAGGCAGAGGACGGCTACAGGAGCTGAATGGGAGAAATCCTGCAACCATCTATATCCTGGTTACAAAGAACAACCTCGACTGGATGCTAGCCGAGGATGCAGGATTCCAGGCTGCCTTGGCAAACTTTGATGGTGACATTTCCATTCATTTTCCCAAACACAGACTGTGGGCAGAAATTGGTAATTTACCCTTAAAAACCACAACCAGATGCAAACATAAACCAGTGAAAGGCCTCACAGTCTTTACAGATGCATCTGGGCGAACCCGAAAAGCTGCAGTGACATGGGTAAACCCTGATACAGGACAATGAGAATGAGAGGTACAAACCATGAACCAAGGTTCTGTACAGGTTCTGGAACTGGCTGCTATACGTATTGCCTTGGGAAAGTTTTCAGAACAAACTGTTAATATTGTTACAGATTTCTGTTATGCTGCAGGGTTAGTGTCCCGTCTCGAGAGCTCATTCCTCTGAGATGTTGCCAACCCTCAGTTGTTGTTTGAAATGCGTTCTATATAGTTTCTTATTAATCACAGAAGGTTTGACTTTTACATAATGCACACGAGATCACATACAGAAATGACAGGACCAATAGCAGAAGGGAACCGGGAGGCAGACACTGCAGCAATGTTTAATACCATCCCTAGAGTTTTAGAGCAGGCAAAATTGTCTCATTCACTTTTCCACCAGAACGCACGTTCACTGAAGAGACAATTTCAAATAACACTCAATCAGGCTCGAGATATAATCATATCATATCCAGACTATCAACAGATAACCCCCATGCCATCTCAGGAAGGCGTTAACCCCAGAGGTTTAATGGCTAATGAAATATGGCAAACAGACATTACACACATAGCCGAATTTGGCACATTAAAATATGTACATGTCACAGTTGACACTCACTCACAATACATAACTGCCACAGCACATACTGGAGAAAAGGTCAAGGATGTAATAAGACACTGGCTTAGTTGCTTAGCAACCCTGAGTACCCCAAAACAAATCAAGACTGACAATAAACCAGCTTTCATATCAAAAAAAGTAAGAACTTTCCTGTCAAATTAGGGAATTTCTCACACTACTGGGATTCCACACTCAGCTACTGGGCAGACAATTGTAAAAAGGGCACATTGCACCCTAAAAGACATATTAACAAAACAGAAAAGGGGGGATAAGGGATCTGATTTCAGGAGAATGGATAGGACCAATGGATATTGTGACATGGGGGAGGGATTATGCATATGTCTACAGGAAAAGAGCTGAAACGCATTCCTTCCAAATGTGTCAGACCCCACCTAGGTTCAAAATCACAGCAGCAAAAACCAAAGTAACACAGAATTTATAAGACAGTTATGCGTACCATTTGGTAATAAGGTTTACATTTCAGGTTTACATTTGAGGATGACCAATGTGGCAAAATGCAGAGTCTATACAAAAACCATGAGTGTGTGTGATGAATGAAATGATGGCCGTCAGTGAGTGTGTGTGTGAATGAATAAAAGAGCTATATGACTGGATAAAGCACCTTGAACACCAAACACCTTAAACACTAAACACCTCACAAAAATAACACTACCTCAGCCACATGGTCACAGTAAGAGAAATTAGTTTGCTACATTTACCCTGTTTTTGAAATAAAGTTGAATTTCCCAGTTATTTAAACCCTCAGATTAATAAAGGTTATAAGTCTATAGGTAATGCACCAGTTGGGCTAAGGCCCCTAAGTTAAAGTTGTTTTTCCAAGTTGCACTACTCCTTAGAAATATAAGAAGGTTTTAAAAGGTTTACAATAGATGTATAAATTGTTAAGAAGCCAAAGTGAGCGATGTGCTGGGTAACTGCGAAGCTATGGTAGTTTATAATGTATTGTTCTGTTGTTTGCACTGTTGTTTTTTGCACTGTTTTCGTGACCATCCTAAATAATTGAGAGGGGGGAGATGTAGGAGGCATGTCCAGGGATGCAGGAGAGGCATCCTGGACGGAGAAGCCAGGTGACATGTATTCTCATTGGTCACAAGGTCACGTGAGTTCAAGGGATAAAAGAGGGCGCTGGATTTGAATAAAGCCTCTTTTAGCCACACCACTGCTGAGAGATGGACTGCATTATTTATCCATTACATTAATAGAGCAACAATTAATGGCAAAGACTCACAAAAGCTTGAGTGGAGGCATAGTTTCCCCATTTCTTGGTCTTTCTTCATTTTTCTTAGAAGAAGGAGTTGACTACATGTAATACCACACATTGTCTCTACCATAATTCTTCATTAATCCAGGTAAGGAAAGAGGAACTTAGATCATGCTCAGGTCTTTCATTTTTTATGTTAAAATAATATTTTATCTTCAATTAGATCCTAATTAAGGTGCAATTTTATCTTGAGCCTCTTGTTGGCTAGGACAGAGGTACAGTTTTTATTGACATAACCAATAGTGTTTAATTAAAATCCTAGTGAATATATTGAAATAAAGTTCAAAAATAATTTTTGGTATTTCCTTGACTTGTAAATTTTCTGAAAACTACTAATCCCTTTTTCTTTAGGACTATATATGAATCATCATGTGTTCAGCAATGTAATTTAAAACCTGAGTCTTTTTCCTATTGAAAAGACAACCAAATTCTATTTTTTATTTTTCCTATGAATCTAATGAACTGTAACTTGGTTTTATAAATGTAGTTGAAACTATTGTTAAGAGTTTGATGTTATAAAACACTGTGAAAACATATGTGTTCCTGTGACAGCACTCTGGGAATCCAGATAGACAATATCCACGTCTCTCCCCATATCTACAAAGTCAGTCATTTCATTGTAGAGGATTTTCAGGTTGGTCAAGCATGTCTTAACCTGTATGATTCAATGTTGATTACTCCTGATAACTTTATTTTCCTTCATGTGCCTGGAAATGGTTTCCAGGATTAGCTGTTCCATCACCTTCCCAGGAATCAAGATGAGGCCGAGGGGCCTGTAGTTTCCTTGATCTGCCTTCTTGCCCTTTTTGAAGGTAGGAATGACATTTGCTTTTCCTGCTTTCACCATTCCAATTAATCATGTTGTCATTAATTGTGAACAGTTTAATGACATGAGTAGAGTGCTACTGCATAAGAAAATAAGGATTACGACTGACTGGTTTTGAATATTCCAATGACAATCCCCTCAATTAGCAGTATTTGGATTCTGTCCTGCCTCAGGTAGGCACAATTCTCAATTCAAAACTGTGTAAACAAGGGAGTTTTATTTCTAAGATTGCATCTGAGGAAAGGACATGCATAAGTGTAACTCCCTGACTTTTCATGTGGTCATCACTTCTTCAGTCAACTTAAAAATTGTGTTAGGACCTATGGTGGTCTGTTCATTAAGTTCTGTGGACTTAGACTCCAACTGTTAGAGAGTTAAAGCTATGTCACATCAGTTCTGCTGGTTCTATATCTGGAAAAAATTGTGGAAAATGAATCAAGGAAATATCAAAGAAATTCAAAGGAAACTGAAAAAAAGGCACTTTGTTGGCTACTTTTATTTTCTAGTAAATAATTGCCATCTAAATGGGTTTTTTTCTCTGATACAATGATAGAAGATTTTAAAGGTGAGGTAACAGACATTTCAAGAAGATCTTGCAAAGCTTTATGCATACACATTGGAAAGAACACATCCCCATTTTATTTGGACATGTAATGAATAGAAGGACTTTTTAGAAAACATCATGAAGAACTGGATAAAATGAGTCATAAATACTATCAGTAAGAATGTGTCATTTTATTCAAATGACTTGTGCATTGTATTAGGGAGGGGTTCGACACATACTGAATCTTGAAACCAAGACACCATTGAAAGCTTAACAAAAGCCATTATTTATTACCAAGAGGTGGCCAACAAAACGAACAAACCCAAAAGGGAGGAAGGAGGAGAGAAATAAACCCCCAGCACGACCTCCCCAGTTACCCAGTTGTTGCCCATAAAGTTATCTTACCGACCTAGCATGCCTATAATTACCCACAGCAGAAGCTGCATCCTTGGAGAGTCAGTAAGTTCACAAACTGGCAGGCGTTGATGCCTTAAGCCCCTAATGGTTTTTTATTTTTCTAATATTGGTAAGCCTTGTAAGTTTTATAGGTAGATTTTAAAAGCAGCAACCCTCACTCCCTTGCATCCCTTTCCCTGTAGCACCCTTGTTTACACATTCCTTAACCCTCTTACCCCATTCTATGCTCCCTATATCACCCCTACTCCCGAATCCAGTAGAAATGTTTAGTCTTTTGTCAAGGCAAGGCCTAGATTGTTGGCAGAACAGCATATCAGGGCCTAAACCACAGAACACAGTCAAAAACTAGGTGACTATGTACCCTTTGTGCTCTGATGATGGTGAAGGTGATGAAGAGGTGGTCCTGAAATGCACCCCAGACCCATTTTCAGGGGGGGGACCCGGGGCAGTCCAGAGTAAAGGCCACAGGGTGGACATATTTGGGATTGGATGGATGGTATTATAAAATGTAACATCTGGGGCACAGGGGCGCGCGTCTTGTAACATCTTCTGCCTTGGCAAAATAAACCCTTTCTTATCTCACCCCTAATTAACTGCTCCGGGAGATTTTTTTCAGCACCATAAATCTTATGGCAACAGCGTCCCCGCCAAAAGGCAACATTGTCCTTGGTGTGAAGTTTGCTCTCCCCAAGAAAGCACTATCTGCTTTTTATACAATTAATTGAGTGGCCACAACCTCCCAGGTGTGGTCAGCACCGCCCAGCCAGAGGCCCTCAGTCCCACCTCCCGGTTATGTCAGTGCATCTCTTCTGCACACGCATGGCTTTCCCTGTGCCTGCGTACTGTACTCAGGGGGGTCTTTTCCAAATGAGTCTGGGGGCATCCTTCATCATCCTCCTCGTCAAACTCTCCTTCAAGCGACCTTGGAGGACAACTAGCCAATCACAG
>NW_020885991.1:0-1379 GCF_003945725.1 Corapipo altera
TGGAGCATCACAATGGCCCCTTGATTCCATGAGTTTCCACAGTCTCCTGGGGTTACTTTGGTTCCATGAGGCCTTGCAGTATCACAGTGGCCTTTTAATTCCATGAGTTTTCACATTGTCACAATGCTCCCTTGATTCCATGAGATTCCACAGTGTCCCAGGGTTCCTTTGGCTCCAGAAGGCCCTACAGTGTCACAGTGGCCCCTTTACACCAGGAGGTTCCACAGTGTCCTTGCTGGAACACACATGACTGTAATGTTGTCACCCCTGCAGAGCTGCCTCCAGTTCTGGGCTGCAGCACAGGAAGGACATGGACCTGTTGGAGCGAGTGCAGAGGGTACCATCAAAGTGATCAGAGGGATGGAGCAGTTCTGCTGTGAGGAAAGGCTGAGAGAATTGGGATTGTTCAGGTTGAAGAAGGCTTTGGGGTGACCTAACTGTGACCTTGCAGTGCCTGAAGGGAGCCAACCAGAAAGATGGAGAGAGACTTTGGACAAGGGCCTGGAGTGACAGGACAAGCGGAATGGCTTCACACTGAGAAAGGGCAGGGTTAGATGGGATATTAGGAAGAATTTCTGGTCTGTGATGGCAGTGAGATCCTGGCACAGGTTGCTCAGAGAAGTTCTGGCTGCCCCATCCCTGGAAGTGTTCCCAGCCAGGTTGGATGGGGCTCTGAGCTCTGAGTCTAGTGGAAGGTGTCCCTGCCCATGGCAGGGGGTTGGACTGAGATGCTCTTTAAGGTCCCTTCCAACCTAAACCATTCCATGATTCTGTGACTGATGGGGGATGTGGTGGTCAGAGCCAACGGGCACAGAGACCCCAAAATGATGGAGTTTTCCATTCTGGGTGGAGGAAGGAGGGGGCAGCAGAACTGACACCCTGGACTACTGGTGGTCAGACTTTGTTCTGCTTGGGAGACTGACTGATCTGGGTGTGAGTGTGGATGTGCTGGAGGGCAGGAAGGCTCTGCAGAGGGATCTGGACAGGCTGGATCAATGAGACCAAGTGTCAGGTCCTGCCCTTGGGTCCCAACAACCCCCTGGAACTCTCCAGGCTGGGGGCAGAGGGGCTGGAGAGCTGCTCAGCAGGAAGGGACTTGGGGGTGCTGCTTGACAGCAGCTGGATATGAGGCAGAGTGTGCCCAGGGGGGCAAGAAGGCCAAGGGCATCGTGGCCTTTGTGGAGAAGAGTGTGGCCAGCAGGAGCAGAGAAGTGATTGCCCCTCTGTGCTGGGCACTGGGGAGGCCCCACCTGGAGTGCTGTGTCCAGTTCTGGCCCCTCAGTGCCAAAAGGCCCTTGAGGGGCTGGAGTGTGTCCAGAGAAGGGAACGGAACTGGGGAAGGCTCTGGAAAACATGTCTGCTGAGGGACGGCTGAGGGA